>NC_134499.1:33393320-33484499 GCF_040206685.1 Ascaphus truei
GCACCCTGTACGACTTAAACCGCCCCTCCACGCACAGCACCCTGTACTACTAACCGCCCCCCTCCACGCACAGCACCCTGTACTACGCAGACCTGACTAACCGCCCCTCCACGCACAGCACCCTGTACTACTAACCGCCCCTCCACGCACAGCACCCTGTACTACTAACCGCCCCTCCACGCACAGCACCCTGTACTACTAACCGCCCCTCCACGCACAGCACCCTGTACTACTAACCGCCCCTCCACGCACAGCACCCTGTACTACTAACCGCCCCTCCACGCACAGCACCCTGTACTACTAACCGCCCCTCCACGCACAGCACCCTGTACTACTAACCGCCCCTCCACGCACAGCACCCTGTACTACTAACCGCCCCTCCACGCACAGCACCCTGTACTACTAACCGCCCCTCCACGCACAGCACCCTGTACTACTAACCGCCCCTCCACGCACAGCACCCTGTACTACTAACCGCCCCTCCACGCACAGCACCCTGTACTACTAACCGCCCCTCCACGCACAGCACCCTGTACTACTAACCGCCCCTCCACGCACAGCACCCTGTACTACTAACCGCCCCTCCACGCACAGCACCCTGTACTACTAACCGCCCCTCCACGCACAGCACCCTGTACTACTAACCGCCCCTCCACGCACAGCACCCTGTACTACTAACCGCCCCTCCACGCACAGCACCCTGTACTACTAACCGCCCCTCCACGCACAGCACCCTGTACTACTAACCGCCCCTCCACGCACAGCACCCTGTACTACTAACCGCCCCTCCACGCACAGCACCCTGTACTACTAACCGCCCCTCCACGCACAGCACCCTGTACTACTAACCGCCCCTCCACGCACAGCACCCTGTACTACTAACCGCCCCTCCACGCACAGCACCCTGTACTACTAACCGCCCCTCCACGCACAGCACCCTGTACTACTAACCGCCCCTCCACGCACAGCACCCTGTACTACTAACCGCCCCTCCACGCACAGCACCCTGTACTACTAACCGCCCCTCCACGCACAGCACCCTGTACTACTAACCGCCCCTCCACGCACAGCACCCTGTACTACTAACCGCCCCTCCACGCACAGCACCCTGTACTACTAACCGCCCCTCCACGCACAGCACCCTGTACTACTAACCGCCCCTCCACGCACAGCACCCTGTACTACTAACCGCCCCTCCACGCACAGCACCCTGTACTACTAACCGCCCCTCCACGCACAGCACCTTGTACTACTAACCGCCCCTCCACGCACAGCACCCTGTACTACTAACGCCCCTCCACGCACAGCACCCTGTACTACTAACCGCCCCTCCACGCACAGCACCCTGTACTACTAACCGCCCCTCCACGCACAGCACCCTGTACTACTAACTGCCCCTCCACGCACAGCACCCTGTACTACTAACCGCCCCTCCACGCACAGCACCCTGTACTACTAACCGCCCCTCCACGCACAGCACCTTGTACTACTAACCGCCCCTCCACGCACAGCACCCTGTACTACTAACCGCCCCTCCACGCACAGCACCCTGTACTACTAACCGCCCCTCCACGCACAGCACCTTGTACTACTAACCGCCCCTCCACGCACAGCACCCTGTACTACTAACCGCCCCTCCACGCACAGCACCCTGTACTACTAACCGCCCCTCCACGCACAGCACCCTGTACTACTAACCGCCCCTCCACGCACAGCACCCTGTACTACTAACCGCCCCTCCACGCACAGCACCCTGTACTACTAACCTCCCCTCCACGCACAGCACCCTGTACTACTAACCGCCCCTCCACGCACAGCACCCTGTACTACTAACCGCCCCTCCACGCACAGCACCCTGTACTACTAACCGCCCCTCCACGCGCAGCACCCTGTACTACTAACGCCCCTCCACGCACAGCACCCTGTACTACTAACCGCCCCTCCACGCGCAGCACCCTGTACTACTAACCGCCCCTCCACGCACAGCACCCTGTACTACTAACCGCCCCTCCACGCACAGAACCCTGTACTACTAACCGCCCCTCCACGCACAGCACCCTGTACTACTAACCGCCCCTCCACGCACAGCACCTTGTACTACTAACCGCCCCTCCACGCACAGCACCCTGTACTACTAACCGCCCCTCCACGCACAGCACCCTGTACTACTAACCGCCCCTCCACGCACAGCACCCTGTACTACTAACGCCCCTTTACGCACAGCACCTTGTACTACTAACCGCCCCTCCACGCACAGCACCCTGTACTACTAACCGCCCCTCCACGCACAGCACCCTGTACTACTAACCGCCCCTCCACGCACAGCACCTTGTACTACTAACCGCCCCTCCACGCACAGCACCCTGTACTACTAACCGCCCCTCCACGCACAGCACCCTGTACTACTAACCGCCCCTCCACGCACAGCACCCTGTACTACTAACCGCCTCTCCACGCACAGCACCCTGTACTACTAACCGCCCCTCCACGCACAGCACCCTGTACTACTAACCGCCCCTCCACGCACAGCACCCTGTACTACTAACCGCCCCTCCACGCACAGCACCCTGTACTACTAACCTCCCCTCCACGCACAGCACCCTGTACTACTAACCGCCCCTCCACGCACAGCACCCTGTACTACTAACCGCCCCTCCACGCACAGCACCCTGTACTACTAACCTCCCCTCCACGCACAGCACCCTGTACTACTAACCGCCCCTCCACGCACACCACCCTGTACTACTAACCGCCCCTCCACGCACAGCACCCTGTACTACTAACCGCCCCTCCACGCACAGCACCCTGTACTACTAACCGCCCCTCCACGCACAGCACCCTGTACTACTAACCGCCCCTCCACGCGCAGCACCCTGTACTACTAACCGCCCCTCCACGCGCAGCACCCTGTACTACTAACCGCCCCTCCACGCGCAGCACCCTGTACTACTAACCGCCCCTCCACGCACAGCACCCTGTACTACTAACCGCCCCTCCACGCACAGCACCCTGTACTACTAACCGCCCCTCCACGCACAGCACCCTGTACTACTAACCGCCCCTCCACGCACAGCACCCTGTACTACTAACCGCCCCTCCACGCACAGCACCCTGTACTACTAACCGCCCCTCCACGCACAGCACCCTGTACTACTAACCGCCCCTCCACGCACAGCACCCTGTACTACTAACGCCCCTCCACGCACAGCACCCTGTACTACTAACCGCCCCTCCACGCACAGCACCCTGTACTACTAACCGCCCCTCCACGCACAGCACCCTGTACTAACTGGCTGCCCTGTTCAGACAGTGACAGTGCGAAACACTGAGTTTGTGCAGGGGCCGCTGCAGGAGCCCTTGAGCCAGCACTCCCTGCAGGTGAGAGCAGTGGGAATCACGCACTGCAGGAAGACAGCGCTACGCAGCCAGTGGAGTGAGGCGCTGTTTATCGGTGAGAGGCAGCGGGTGGATGGGGGAGGGGGGTGTTTATGAGGCTGGAGATAAAGAAATTGGGGGGATGGGGTTATTGTGCCATTTTATTATATGGATTTATATGAGGCCATTATGCTATTGTACCCTCTTGTTATATGGGGTTATTGGGGTATTGTACCCTCTTGTTATATGGGGTTATTGGGGTATTGTACCCTCTTGTTATATGGGGTTATTGGGGTATTGTACCCTCTTGTTATATGGGGTTATTGCGGTATTGTACCCTCTTGTTATATGGGGTTATTGGGGTATTGTACCCTCTTGTTATATGGGGTTATTGGGGTATTGTACCCTCTTGTTATATGGGGTTATTGGGGTATTGTACCCTCTTGTTATATGGGGTTATTGGGGTATTGTACCCTCTTGTTATTGGGGTATTGTACCCTCTTGTTATATGGGGTTATTGGGGTATTGTACCCTCTTGTTATATGGGGTATTGTGCCTTCTTGTTATTGGGATATTGTGCCTACTTATTATTGGGGTATTGGGGTATTATGCTCTCCTGTTATATGGGGTTACTGGGGTATTATGCCCTCTTGTTGTCTGGGTTTATATTGAGTTATTGGGGTATGGCGCCCTCTTGTTCTATGGGTGTTATATAGGTGTTTGACGTCTAATTCTTTGTATTTGCTCTAGGAACCACCAGCTGGGACAGACCGGAGGCTGAGTATGTGATAGCCCTTTCCGTGTGTCTGACCGTAGCAGGACTAGTGCTTATGCTGGTGTGTGTGAGGTAAGGCTTGTGTGTGTGTGTGTGAGGTAAGGCTTGTGTGTGTGTGTGAGGTAAGGCTTGTGTGTGTGTGTGTGTGTGTGTGCGTGCGAGGTAAGGCTTGTGTGTGTGTGTGTGAGGTAAGGCTTGTGTGTGTGTGTGTGTGAGAGGTAAGGCTTGTGTGTGTGTGTGTGTGTGTGCGTGAGGTAAGGCTTGTGTGTGTGTGTGAGGTAAGGCTTGTGTGTGTGTGTGTGTGTGTGCGTGCGAGGTAAGGCTTGTGTGTGTGTGTGAGGTAAGGCTTGTGTGTGTGTGTGTGTGTGCGTGCGAGGTAAGGCTTGTGTGTGTGTGTGTGTGTGTGAGGTAAGGCTTGTGTGTGTGTGTGTGTGTGTGTGTGTGCGTGAGGTAAGGCTTGTGTCTGTGTGTAATTGTCACGATAAAGCCATGCTAAAAATGTGCCTAGCAACCAAGGGGTTAACCTCCATTAAAAAAAATAAATCTGTTTTTTGAGGGGTTTTCATGGAAGGCCTTGGGGTCACTGACTTGGGGTCACTGACTTGAGGGGCAATAGAACCGTTAAGGAAAGTCATGATTCCATTACAATGACACATACAGTAGATAGATGATGATTGATCGAGGTCAACTTCAGTCCTCAGGGGCCACAAAAGGGTCAGGTTTTCAGGATATCCCTGCTTCAGCACAGGTTGCTCAATCAGTGACTCATTCATAATGGAGTTGAGCACCCCTGAAATAGAGAGGAGGGTTACAAGAATTAGTTCTTGCTGCTGCAGGAGGGGCGGATCTGGAGGCGAGGGGTTAATGTGCAGGTCATGTGAATGTGTCATAACAGAGTCATCACTTCTCTCTCTGCTTCCTCCTTCTCTTGTCTTCCCCTCTTCTTTTCTTCTTTCCTCCTCTCTTATTATCCTTCTTTCTCTTCCTCTCTGTTCTCTTCTCTTCTTCCACACTCTTTTGTTCTTTTTTCTTCCCTACTTTATTTTCTTGCACTCTCTCCCCCTCTTACATTCTTCCTCTTCCCTTCCTTCCTCTTTCTTCTCTTATTTTCTTCTATTTTTTTCTCGCTCTTCTTCCCTTTCTTCCTCCCTCTTCTCTTCCCTCCCCTTTTTTTTCTTTCCCCTCTTCCTCCCTCTCCTCTTTTTTTTTCTTCCCCCATGTCACGTACGAAACCCTGCGAGCACGCGACCTGTATACGGAACAAGGGTTAATACTCACGCCCGCAAGTGCCCCCACTTTTCACCTTCGCAGATGTCCCTCAAATGGACACTATCTCCTTTACAGGACAAGGATCAATACACAACCCGCCAGCTGCCCCACTCTTCACCTCCGCAAAGGTCCCTCAAATGTGTTCTATCTCTCCTAAATCCGTCGCAATATACCACATCCACGAACAGCACACAAGTGAGCATGTCACTTAGATATGCAACCAGGACTAATACACACGGCTACTCTAGCCAACTCACCTTTCGCCTGCGCAAGGTACCTCCAGTGAGTTAATATTAACGCCTACTCAATTACAAATCATATTTATCCACTGCCACCACCTGGGGTATGCAAACAAATGATGTCAAATTAATATGCCCGGGTCCCAGGTCCCTGTGTATTATAGAAAAAACTATGCACACAACATCCGTTGTAGCAAAATGTGTCCGAGAATGTAAATACTCTCCCCAGAGTGTGCAATAGTTCATTCAGAGCCCAAAGCATCACTATTAAATGTTTTAATATATATATTTATATATAAAAAAAATACAGTGCTTAGATTACAGAAAAAGTATTACAAGAAAATACAGTTAAAAGAAAATGCAGAACAGCGTCTTAAAATAAAATGATAAACATAAAAGAGAACCTATACATTACCAAATGCCATAGATTTTCCCCCAGACGATAAAATATCACATATATGGTCTCAAATACACATCTGTAGACATCTGATTTTCATAATCTTTGCTCAGACTTAATATGCTTTCTTCCCAGGAAAAACACATAAACCTGTCGTAAATCAGCTGTGAGATTGACAGTTTTACGACAGAGTTAAAACCCTCCTACATAATGACGTTTATGTAAAGCCTGCAACATCTAAATGTACTCATGACTTTACTTCTGTAATACTTACACACACGTGAGACACCTCAATACAGTCAGGCAGTCACTGCGGACGCGACAAGTGTAAATATGACCGTCTTAATCCCAAATCAATATCTGTTCCTTATAATTCTTTAAACATACAGTGTGTGATGTCAGTTTGTGCCCCTTAGTGACACGGTTACAGATTTGTTACTTTTATTATGCAGAGATGACATCACAGGATATTCTCATTTTTAATAAAGTCACTCTTGGTTTGATACCCTCTGTAGCCATGCCCCTAGCCACCCATAAACCCCTTCCAGAAAATTATTTGAAGCTGGCTATAAAACGACCATGTTTATAAACTTGTCACAGGGGCCATATTTTATTCCCACGTCTGGCAATACAAGGGCCCTTACCTTGAGACTATATCAGTTTGTACCACTAGGTCTGCAAAAGGTGATAACATACCATAAAACCGCTCTTTGTACTTTTCGCACCCAATTTCCATCAAGCCTCTTTGAAGCTCCCACAGATTCATGGCAAGCCAGACCCCATTTTTTGTATTTTCAACTTCAAACTGTAGCTCATTAACCCCTTAAGCACCAGAGGGATTAAAATACATAATATCTTCATGACATTATCATGACATCCCTCTTCCTCCCTCTCCTCTTTTGTCCCTCTCTCCTCTTTTCTACCCCCTCTCCTCTTTTCTGCCCCCTCTCCTCTTTTCTTCCCCATCTCACTCCCTCTCTTCCACCCTCCCCTCTTTTTTCCCCTCTCCTCTTTTCTTCCTCCCTCTCCTCTTCCTCCCTCTCCTCTTTTGTCCCCCTCTCCTCTTTTCTGCCCCCTCTCCTCTTTTTTCCCCTCTCCTCTTTTCTTCCTCCCTCTCCTCTTCCCCCTCTCCTCTTTTGTTCCCTTCTTTTCTATGCTCTCTTCGCTGCACTGAGTATTCTGTTGGATATTTGAATCACTTGTGGCTTCTAGTGATCCTGTAACATTTTAACGGTTTCCGTTGTTTAGTAAACGTGTGGCACGGCTACGAACGTGCTGTTTGTGTAAACCCTTTCTCCCTCGGTACTTCCCACGCTATTACCATGCTCAGCGCTAGAGCCCTCTGCTAGATGGGATGCATTGTTACAGGCGAGTGAGAGGTAACACAGCGCCCTCTTCTGGTGACGCCCGCTATGTTTACAGAAGGTGAAGCTGCAGAGAACCTTTGTACAAACACAGGCCCCTTTTAGCAGGCAGCCGGGACCCTGAGCTCAGTCTCCGCACTTATTCTTATCTTCTCAGATTTCATTTTTGGAGAAAGCTGTTTCCTCGAGTTCCCAGACCAAGGAATGGACTAAAAGATCTGTTTCTAAATACAGACATGGTAACAATTTCTTTATAAATAGGTGTGTGTGTGGCACTGTTGGAGATGCTTTGTGTGTGTGTGTGTGTGTGTGTGTGTGTGTGTGTAGCACTGTTGGTCACCGTGTGTGTGTGTATCACTGTTGGAGACTGTGTGTGTGTGACACTGTTGGAGGCCGCATCTATGTATGTATGTGTGTGTGTGTGACACTGTTTGAGACCCTGTGTGTGTATCTGCATGACACTGTTTGAGACCCTGTGTGTGTGTGACACTGTTGGATACCCTGTGTGTGTGTGTATGTATGTGACACTGTTGGAAACCCTATGTGTGTGTGTGTGTGTGTGTGTGTGTGTGTGTGTGACACGGTTGGAGACCGTGTGTGTGTGTGTGACACTGTTGGAGACTGTGTGTGTGTGACACTGTTGGATACCCTGTGCGCGTGTGTGTGTGTGTGTGTGTGTGTGTGACACTGTTGGAGACCCTGTGTGTGTGTGACACTGTTGGAGACCGTGTGTGTGTGTGTGTGTGTGTGTGTGTGTGTGTGTGTGTGTGTGTGTGTGTGTGTGTGTGACGCTGTTGGAGACCCTGTGTGTGTGTGTGTGTGTGTGTGTGTGTGTGGGACAATGTTGGAGACCCTGTGTGTGTGTGTGACACTGTTGGAGACCCTGTGTGTGTGTGTGACACTGTTGGAGACCCTGTGTGTGTGTGTGTGTGACACTGTTGGAGACCCTGTGTGTGACACTGTTGGAGACCCTGTGTGTGTGTGTGTGTGTGTGACACTGTTGGAGACTGTGTGTGTGTGACACTGTTGGAGACCCTGTGTGTGTGTGTGACACTGTTGGAGACTGTGTGTGTGTGACACTGTTGGAGACCCTGTGTGTGACACTGTTGGAGACCCTGTGTGTGTGTGTGTGTGTGTGTGTGTGTGTGACACTGTTGGAGACCGTGTGTGTGTGACACTGTTGGAGACCCTGTGTGTGCAGTGGTGGATTTCCCATTAGGTCTGATAGTCCCAGGCCCAGGGCGGCAACATTTGGGGGTGACATGCAGGGGCCCCGCTCTCTTCCCCACTGATTGCCAGTGGAGAGCGTGGGGCCTCTGTAAAGGTCTCTTACCTTTTTCGTCCCGCCTTCCTCCTTCTACAGCATTGTGGTGTAAATGGCACTGCGACGTCACATGGCGACGTGTTGCCACATATGTCGTGTTGTCATCTAAACGCATCATCACGTGATGTTGCGGCATCATTTGATGCTGCAGGAAGAGGCGGCTCGGGCAGCAAAAAGGTAAGTGCCTATGGGCTGCATAATGTTAAAATCCACCACTGTGTGTGTGTGTGTGTGTGTGTGTGTGTGTGTGTGTGTGTGTGTGTGTGTGTGTGTGTGTGTGTGTGTGTGTGTGTGTGTGTGCGTGTGTGTGTGATATATGATATACTGGTTATTACAGGGTCGGTGTGATATTAGAATATAAATAGGTGCATTGTGTGTGTGTGTGTGTGTGTGTGTGTGTGTGTGTGTGTGTGTGTGTGTGTGTGTGTGTGTGTGTGTGATATATGATATACTGGTTATTACAGGGTCGGTGTGATATTAGAATATAAATAGGTGCATTGTGTGTTTGTATGATGGTGTGTGTGTGTGTGTGTGTGTGCGCGTGTGTGCGCGTGCGTGCGTGCACTGTACATTTCACGCCCTTTCTGTTTTGTCAGAGATCTGATACCAGTGAGTTTGATGGTGAAGTTGTTAGTTACATTGAAGAGATTGAAGAGTTCAGATCAGAGAAGTTCTTCCAGTGAACAGAGCGCGTGGTGATCTCATCCTGAGGGTCAGCGCCCGTGGGGTCATCTGAAGCATTCCCGAAATGAACTGCAGCCATGACATGACCCCACAGAAAGCTGAAGATCTCACTTATCCTTCCCTCTCATACAGTATATATTGTACATAGGTATAGATATAGAGGTGGGTATATACAAGGCCATTCCCAGATCTGGGCTCCATGTGGCAGGGTCTCTGTCACACGTGGAGAGAGGAGAAGAATGGGACAGTGGTACGATGTATCAATTCATTGTCCAAACTGGGAGTTCACTGCATATACTGTACACATCACGGTGTGTTTCTGAACGAGCAGAAACAGGACGAATTATTCGGAGACAGCGGACCCCGGGGTGAATCTGCTCTGTGCGGAGAGTGACCGTACTCCATTTCCCATCACAGGACAGTCACTCATCTCCTCCCATTCTCTTGGGAGAATTTGAACATGGAACTGTGAATGGTCCCTGTGGCAGAGCGATGAATAGGTTTATTTGTGTGAGAACAATACAGCAACCGAGGGTTTCAGTTTCATTGTAAAAGAACTGTTTTTGCCTGTCTCCTGTGGGTGTCACCTGGGACGTCATGGGTTAATTGGCCAATAAAACATAAAAAGGAGGACCATGTTAACAGTGACTTGTGACAGATCTGCATGATTTAGTCAAGTGTACAGATCCACCACAGATCCGCCAGTGTGAGTTTCAAAGAGACGTCGTCCATTCCTGGCCAGAGGAGGCCGTTCATATCCTTACAGATTTTCTTCATGTATGTTCATTCATATGTAGCACAAACCACAATAAATGAGCCTGACCTTACCTTCTACCTCTCCTCACGTCCTCCTGACCTTACCTTCTACCCCCACCTCCTCATGACCTCCTGCCCCTGCTCCTCAGTCTGACCTTACCTTCTACCCCTCCTCCTCATGACCTGCCCCTGCTCCTCAGTCTGACCTTACCTTCTACCCCTACTCCTCATGACCTTCTGACCCTGCTCCTCAGTCTGACCTTACCTTCTACCCCTCCTCCTCACGTCATCCTGACCTTACCTTCTACCCCTCCTCCTGATCTTACCTTCTACCCCTCCTCCTCACGTCCTCCTGACCTTACCTTCTACCCCTCCTCCTGACCTTACCTTCTACCCCTCCTCCTGATCTTACCTTCTACCCCTCCTCCTTGCGTCTGCTTGACCTTACCTTCTACCCCTCCTTACCTGCCCCATCCTCATGGCCTCCTGACCTTACCTTCTGCCCCTCCTCACATCCTCCTGACCTTACCTTCTACCCTCATCCTCACGTCCTCCTGACCTTACCTTCTACCCCTCCTCATGTCCTCTTGACCTTACCTTCTACCCCTCGTCGTCCTCCTGACCTTACCTTCTATCCCACCTCACGGCCTTCTGCCCCATCCTACTGATCTAGCCCTGCTCCTCACAGTCTGATCTTACCTTCTACCCCTTCTCACGGCCTCCTGACCTTACCTTCTGCCCCTCCTCATGGCCTTCTGACCCCTCGTTCTCACGGCCTTCTGACCCCCCCCACTCTTCGTGGCTTCCTGACCACCCCCCCTAACTCCCTCCCTTCAAGGTTTCTTAGAATTTTTCTGTAAAATTCCAAATATAATGTTTTGTTTGTTCCTTGTCAGTAAAATAATATATTATGGACAGGTTAGCAGTCACATCTCTTCCTGCTTTAGATTGCTGTATGCTCCTGTGTACCCGTGTTCTGTGCATGTAACAGACCTTGAACATGCGGGCAGGTGAACGAGCCAGGATCACCTCACCTGGGACCAGGAAAAGGGTCTAAGGAGGAGAGAAACTGAAAGTGATGCTGAGAATTTGCAGCACAACCTCCAGGAACCGGTTCTGACTTATCCCCGGGGGAACGGATTCTGACTTATCCCCGGGGGAACCGGTTCTGTCTTATCCCCGGGGGAACCGGTTCTGTCTTATCCCTGGGGGAACGGATTCTGACTTATCCCCGGGGGAACCGGTTCTGTCTTATCCCCGGGGGAACGGATTCTGACTTATCCCCGGGGGAACCGATTCTGACTTATCCCCGGGGGAACCGGTTCTGAATTATCCCCGGGGGAACCGGTTCTGACTTATCCCCGGGGGAACCGGTTCTGACTTATCCCCGGGGGAACCGATTCTGACTTATCCCCGGGGGAACCGATTCTGCTCTGGTAGTTTGCTCTGCACCCTGATGCAAAAGGAGACAGGAAACTGCATTCAGTAATATTTAGTGTTTATGACTTGACAGTAAGAAATGACAGCACCAGCCTGAGCTGCGTCCTGACTGCAGGACCCTTTGGGATCACGGAACCGGTGACTCCGGAGCAGGCTGGCACCTACATTCCCTGCACATTGATGATGCTGTCTGGAAGGGAAGGGTTAATAAATAAAATCATCCATCAATTCAGCGTGACATAGAGGATCCTAATGGACAGAATTTTAATGCTTCTGTACAGATACCTTTAAGAAAAGTTGCATACTCGATATTTGTAAACAGAATCACAAAGAAGCGACAGTTTGTGTCAGACTTTCCGGGGCAAAGAGCAGAGGTAAAAAAATAAAGTGCCTCTAATTACATTGTGCTAAACCCAGCCCTCACTGCAGAGCATCGCACTGCTCTGTCTCCTCCCTTGTCTGCAATATATATATATATAAATATATATATATATTTATTTTATAACGTGTATACTGTGTATTCACACTCACTCTGCAGGAGTTTGAGCTGCTGTTTGCACTTATATATCAATATATACACCGTGTGCTTCACTCTCTACATCGCCTCTAATTTGCCGAATATCCTGTATTTCAGGCGTGGGACAGACCGGGGGGGGGGGGGAGGGGGGGACTGTGCTCTGAGATTCCAGCGTGACACCGAGCTGAGTACAAATATCAACAGGAACTGCAAACATGGAATATACAACCCAGAGCCATCCTACAGTATACCCCAAATACAGCAATATGCAGCCTGGGGAGTTATGTATAAAGACGGGTGTTTCCAAAATGAAATGAAAGCGCGCTGCATCACAAGGGCCTTTGCTTACCTGAACTAATGACCACGTTTCCTTATTCCCAGGTGTGCCACGTGTGTACGGCTGGAGTCAGACTTACTGTCCCCCGGACAAACAAGCCAAAGTCTCCGGCGCTCGGCCCAGTGTCTGTCACCATGGGTGTTCCATGCTTCTCAATGGGACCCCACAGCAGCGCTAATCCTTTGGTGCCACGGCCACCGTGGTTACGTGGCAGTGGCACCAAAGACACAGGCTTGCCACATTTCTGCATATAAACGTACTCATTGTTTGCGTCTGCTTTTGCGTTGGTCATTGACGCCAAATTTTAACTTATTTCTGGCGCACAAACGGGGCCTTTTTTTAAAAATACATCTTATTTGCATATATGCGGCACCGGCAACATCCAAACTCCGCCTCCAACCACCTCCCCGCGTCGTGTTTTTTTTCCCCCCACCCCGGAGTGAAAAAAGTTGCGGCACAACACATCAGAATGGCTTTTATACATACACATTGCCGCAGGAAGTTGTGTGTTACAAAATAGCTTCTAGCAACACTTTATACACAGACACCCCCTCCCCCCCGAAGTGTTTGATACAGGAAACCTCGTGGGACAGGTGGGACACTCCGGCGCGTTCGCCCTATATAACAGTCCGTTATAGTGCCGGACTAGTTTAAGTTCTGACTTCTCTTTGTATCTGGTGCAGGGGTGGGAAACTCCAGTCCTTAAGGGCCACCGACAGGTCAGGTTTTCAGGATATCCCTGCTTCAGCACAGGTGGCTCAATCAGTGAGCCACCTGTGCTGAAGCAGGGACTGATTAAGCCACCTGTGCTTCTCCCTGGTGGTGGCCCTTGAGGGGTTGGCTACCCCTAGTCTAATGAATCCAACTGTTGATGATGTATTTGGGATCTGTACAGATGTGGCAGGGGGGGGCGGTGACGCAACCCCCCCCCCCCCCCCCCTAAAAACAGAACATTGTATTCCCGATCGGCTTTCCCTCGCACAGAAAGGATTTTGCTCCCTGCTCTGGAGCGTGGACCTTTTATGGACCAAAGATAAAGGCAGTTTTGTGCTTTCGTTGTTCAGATCTCAAACATCTTTCTTTCAGGGGATCTGACTTTGGTTTCATAAAAGGTTCAGTAACATACACGGTCTCTCCAACTCTCCAGGTCCCATCCGAAATCTCCCCTAGCACTGGGTGAGAGGCTGTATTCATGTGCTGTGAGCTGCCACCCTGTGGTCACACAGCAGACTGCACGGTGCACCCTACTGCAGGGGTGCTCAGCTCCAGTCCTTAACCTCCTCCCCCCCCCCCTTCCTGTCACATTTTCAGGATTTCCCTGCTTCAGCACAGGTGGCTCAATCAGAGGCTCAGCCTTGGACTAATCACCTGTGCTGACGCTGGGATATCCTGAACACCTGACCTGTGGGGGGGGGGGGGAGGGGGAGGATTGGGGTTGACTGCCTGCCTTTTACTTACATCAGACAGCCCGAGCGCGGGACCCTTCATTTCTCCTAAGTCTCCCGGCCCATAAGGTGTCTTAGCAGCGACTAGTACAAATAGCTCTTAGAGACAGCAGATCACAGGCAGAATTTCGATCAGTTATCACCCATCCTAATTAATAAGACCAACGATAAGGCAGAATCCGAAGACGCCTTGTCACACACCATCTCGTGCTTTAATTCTGTATCTTCATGAGCTGATGGCTTACTGCAGGGGTGCACAACTCCTGTCCTCAGGTGCCTCCCCCCCACCCCCGAAACAGGTCAGGTTTTCAGCATATCCCATCTTCTGCACAGGTGGCTCAATCACGGGTTCAGTCAAAGACTGAGCCTCTGATTAAGCTACCTGTGCTGAAGCAGGGACTGATTGACCCACCTGTGCTGAAGCAGGATATCCTGAAAACCTGACCTATTTGGATGGCTTGGGGACTGGAGTTGAGCCCCCCTGGCTTAGTGAATATCTTACTCCATCCTGCAGCTGCGTCCAAGCTGCCTTTGGGCGCAGCCAATCAGTGCTCAGCTCATCTTGCGGTTTGATGTCACTCAGGGCAGGGTCCAGGTGTCAAAGTGTCTGACGCGCGGACAAACGCCAGGAGCAGATCGTTAGGGAGGGAGAAAAAAATGCATGCACAAATTCTCCCTCACTCGTCCCGCTAACGCCCGGCCCAAATCACAAGCTGGCGACTCACAGGAAAGTGCAGTGAAGAGACACCGCCATTGGAATTCAAATTACACAAACAAGTCCCATATTTAGTATAAACCTCTCTGTGTGATCTCCAAAAAACCTCTAGGTATAGTATATTTTAGATCACCTCTAGGTATAGTATGCAGTATGCTATGTCACCTAGATGTGGGGTACTTTTAGACACTGTCTCCGTGATATATACTATAAACTCTTTGATTTGGATATTGTACAGAATAGATCTCTGTAAATAGAATATTTTTGTTGTAAACCTGTCTGGGGATTGTATACACCTCTCGCGGTTGGGTGGCAGTGACTTTTATAAATCTCATTTAATTCCCTTATTCTAATGCACCGTGGGTGCACTGCGCGGGGCAGGTGCTAATCTCGTTGTGCTACACCCTAGGAGAAGGAAACCTTCCTTGCCATCCTGCCCCATAGAACAGGTGGTGGTGGAACATCCCATTTCATGCTTTGGAAGATGATCAGATTCTAACCCCAAAGACTTTGCATGTTTGCCGGCGTGTAAGAAGCCCAGACAGACCCTGCTCTAATTAATGGTATTTCTGTGATTCTTCCTCCTAGGACACGCCGGAGAGTGATACATTTTGTATCTGAGCTCCTGAGATAACAGGGACTTTGTATATACAGGGCTCGTCTGAAGACCCGAGTCACCTCAGAACCTCAGATGCGATTTACGTAGGCTCAATATAAATGTTTCACAATCAAAATCCGATTGTCTCCTAACGAAGAGATTGGCTGGCGGCCCAACAGAACATAGAGACATTGAGAAGTCGGACACATGCTTCGTAAACATCTGGACCGTTCCTCTCATCACCGTCTCGGAGACCTCTGATAAATCAACACAAAAGACAGAACTTCGACCTCGCACAGCAGAAAAAGGCACCTGGACTAGAACCACCGCCGACGTCAAACTCATAGAACATGGACTTTTTCTGCTGAGGACTTTCCAGCTCTGAGTGTAACCCTACACATTTCAGACAGAAGTTTGGAATCATGTCTGCCTTTCTCCTGCGGAAAACAGACCAGTGAAACTCAGCAACACTTGAGTTGGATCAGTTTAGACCATGGGTGGCCAACTCCAGCCCTCAATATCTACCAACAGGTCAGGATATCTCTTCTTCAGCACAGGTGGCTCAATCAGTGGTTCAGTCTCCGACTGAACCACTGATTGAGCCACCTGTGCTGAAGCAGGGATATCCTGAAAGTCTAACCTGGTGGTAGCTCTTGAGGACTGGAGTTGGCTTCTCCTGGTCCAGACAGAGCCCCTCGTGTCTTCACATGAACAGGACAAGGACCGACTGCCTAGCCAGGAATGCCCCATGTTATCGGCTAAGGACCTATGACATAGAAAGGAAGAGTATTTGTATAAAATATACCTGTCCCTCAGAGTAATATATATATATATATATAGTAACTATATGTGTTGATGGACATAAGAGAATTATATGAGACACTTGCAGCATTTTACAGCAGAAAAACATATCTACATCATCATGTTAACCTTAAAAAACTCTATAAAACACTAGATATATAATAATAAAAAATATGCATATACGGCATGTAAACTGCTTTGGTAACATCGTATTCCAGATGTCGTCAGTGCATAAGATGTCCTCCCGGAGGGAGAGGAGGAAGATCAGAAGACGAGGGGAATCTCAGGATATTCCATACAGAACCATCGGTTGGGAGCATGTCCCATCGGTTGGGAGCTGTGTCCATTCTCCAGGAATAAGATGGACATCGCTGGACGTTGTGGAGTCCGAGAGAGGCTCGAGGTCATAAACTGGATCGCGCAGTGAGGGAGATCATTAGGGTGCTGATGGCAGATAAGGTGCAGGCGTTGGATGTAGAAGCCCCTGACCCCTGTGCGTAGGCATCTGAGAGATAAGGAGAGTGGAGTCACACAGGCAGTATTACTAAGCAGGACCTCTATACGCATTACTGCTTTAATACAGGACCCCTACCCATATACCTGTACTGTACCTATCACTCCTCTATTACAGGGACCCTTCATCCTATTACTGCTGTGTACCTATCATTCCTCCATTACAAGACCCCCTCATCCTATAACTGTCCTGTACCAATCACTCCTCCATTACAGGGACCCCTCACCCTAAACCTGTCCTGTACCTATCACCCCTCTAGAGACCCCTCACCCTATTACTGTCATGCACCTATCATTCCTCCATTACAAGTACCCCTCACTCTATATCTGTCCTGTCCCTATTACTGTTTTTTTATAGGACCCATCCCCTATAACTTTCCTGTGCCCATCACTCCTCTATTACAGGGCACTCCCTTTATCTCCCATATTCTGCTCAGGGTCTCACCGCCCACTCACTGGATATCCGGGGGATGCGGATTGGTTCGCTGCTGCTCCCATCCCCCCCCTCACTGATTGGTCGGATCTCGATGATGTAATCTTCATCGTAGGGCAGAGACAGCTCCACTGACGTCTGATTGGTCTCAATCATGGAGGCTCGTCCCTGTCTGTTCCATCTGTAGAGCACCTGCAGGATCAGGAAGTCATGTGATGCTCTGCAGGGGGTCACTGAGGGATGCTCTGCAGGGAAGGGGTCACTGAGGGATGCTCTGCAGGGAAGGGGTCACTCGGGGATGCTCTGCAGGGAAGGGGTCACTCGGGGATGCTCTGCAGGGAAGGGGTCACTCGGGGATGCTCTGCAGGGAAGGGGTCACTCGGGGATGCTCTGCAGGGGAAGGGTCACTGGGGGATGCTCTGCAGGGGAGGGGTCACTGAGCGATGATCTGCAGGGGAGGGGGTCACTGAGCGATGATCTGCAGGGGAGGGGGTCACTGAACGATGCTCTGCAGGGGAGGGGGTCATTGAGCAATGCTCTGCAATGAAGGGGGTCACTGAGCAATGCTCCACAGGGGAGCAGGTCACCGAGCAATGCTCTGCAAGCAAGGAGTCACTGAGCAATGTTCTGCAGGGGAGGGCTTACTGAGGGATGCTCTGCAGGGAGGAATCACTGAGCAATGTTCTGCAGGGGAGGGCTTACTGAGGGATGCTCTGCAGGGGAGGGGTCACTGAGCAATGTTCTGCAGGGCAGGTGGTTACTCAGCAATGCTCTGCAAATGTATAACAGGGTTTTGGGTCCATGACGTACTCTGTAACCTTTGACCTCAGACTCATCTTCTTGCGCAGTCACCTGGTCCCAGTTAAGGATAATTTTGGAGTTGGACGAGTTCCAGATGATGTTCCCAGGAGGCTGACGGGGAGCTGGGGAGAGAACAGACAATCACCAGGTGTCGCAGAGACAGTAACCACGTCACTGCAAGAGCCACCACATCCACATGATATCAGTGGATGACACTAGCGTGGTTTCAGTGCCAGTGGGTGGCACTCACGTGGTTTCAGTGTGTGCGTAACACTCACGTGGCTTCCTGGTGGTCACATTGACAGTGGAACTGGCAGGGCCGGTGCCTGCGCTGTTGTATGCCCGTACATTAAGGTGGTACAAATTGTGGCCCTGCAGGTGGCTCAGTTTCGTGGATGTTTGGTTCCCCAGCGTGCGCACTTTGCGGGCGCTCTGCTCCTTCTCGTTCTGCTTCCAGTAGCGAACCTTCCACACAAGCAAAGCTCATTACAGATTGGGGGTCAGAGTCACTGTCCGAGGGGTGTCAGGGGAGAGTCACTGTCCGAGGGGTGTCAGGGGAGTGTCACTGTCCGAGGCGTGTCAGGGGAGAGTCACTGTCCGATGGGTGTCAGGGGAGAGTCACTGTCCGAGGCATGTCAGGGGAGAGTCACTGTCCAAGGCGTGTCAGGGGAGAGTCACTGTCCGAGGCATGTCAGGGGAGAGTCACTGTCTGAGGGGTGTCAGGGGAGAGTCACTGTCCGAGGGGTGTCAGGGGAGAGTCACTGTCCGAGGCGTGTCAGGGGAGAGTCACTGTCCGAGGCGTGTCAGGGGAGAGTCACTGTCCGAGGGGTGTCAGGGGAGAGTCACTGTCCGAGGGGTGTCAGGGGAGAGTCACTGTCCGAGGTGTGTCAGGGGAGAGTCACTGTCCGAGGTGTGTCAGGGGAGAGTCACTGTCCGAGGGGTGTCAGGGGAGAGTCACTGTCCGAGGTGTGTCAGGGGAGAGTCACTGTCCGAGGTGTGTTAGGGGAGAGTCACTGTCCGAGGTGTGTCAGGGGAGAGTCACTGTCCGAGGCGTGTCAGGGGGGAGTCACTGTCCGAGGCATGTCAGGGGAGAGTCATTGTCCGAGGCATCAGGGGAGAGTCACTGTCCGAGGCGTGTCAGGGGAGAGTCACTGTCTGAGGGGTGTTAGGGGACAGTCACTGTCCGAGGGGTGTCAGGGGAGAGTCACTGTCCGAGGTGTGTCAGGGGAGAGTCACTGTCCGAGGGGTGTCAGGGGAGGGTCACTGTCCGAGGGGTGTCAGGGGAGAGTCACTGTCCGAGGCGTGTCAGGGGAGAGTCACTGTCCGAGGCGTGTCAGGGGAAAGTCACTGTCCGAGGCGTGTCAGGGGAAAGTCACTGTCCGAGATGTGTCAGGGGAGAGTCACTGTCTGGGGGGTGTCATGGGAGAGTCACTGTCCGAAGCGTGTCAGGGGAGAGTCACTGTCCGTGGGGTGTCAGGGAAGAGTCACTGTCCGAGGGGTGTTAGGGGAGAGTAACTGTCCGAGGGGTGTCAGGGGAGAGTCACTGTCCGGGGGGTGTCAGGGGAGAGTCACTGTCCGGGGGGTGTCGGGAGAGTCACTGTCCGAGGGGTGTCAGGGGAGAGTCACTGTCCGAGGGGTGTCAGGGGAGAGTCACTGTCCGAGGGGTGTCAGGGGAGAGTCACTGTCCTGGGGTTGTCAGGGGAGAGTCACTGTCCTGGGGGTTTCAGGGTAGAGTCACTGTCCGAGGGGTGTCAGGGGAGAGTCACTGTCCTGGGGGTTTCAGGGTAGAGTCACTGTCCTGGGGGCTCCTCACCTCATACCCCTGAATCCGCCCTTTACTGAGGCTCCCAGGCACCGCTATCCATGACACCTCGATGTCCCACGCAGTTACACTCCGAGCGAAAACCCCTGCAGGGGCGCGTCCCGGCTCTGTGGACGCAATCAGCCAATAATAGAGCTGTTCACACAAGGGCCACACAGCTTGTACAGTGCAAAGTTCAGTGAGCAAAGACACCAGAGATGTGACCTGTCAGGGGCGTAGCTATAGCCCGGGAGCCCGCGCTCTTGGGGGGCCTGCTCTCGCCCCCCTGTTGGCAGCCCATCTCTCCCTCTTCAGATAGAGATAGGGGGAGGGGATGGTATGCACGGCGGGCCCGTCATTAAACAGAGGATGAGCCGGCAGAGGTTTGAGCAGATGCCAGAGGCAGAGCGGGACGGCCGGGGAGGTCAGGATGGCCGGCGCCCCAGCGGTCTGACCCGGAAGTCTTTCTTGCTTCCGGTATCTGCTGCTAGAGGGCGCTCCTCCCCGGCTGTCCCGCTCTGCCTGTGTAACAGCTGCTGATTCCTCTGCCGGCTTATCTTCTGTTTAACGCTGGGGGCCCGCCAACGCATACCATCTCCCCGCGCCGGTCTCTATTACCACCCACAGGTAGGCATGGAGGAGGAGGAGGGATAGAGCTGATGATGGTGAGAGAGCTGATGATGGTGATGATGATGAAGGGGAGAGAGCTGCTGCTGATGATGATGAGGAGGCAGAGAGTTGATGATGGTGATGATGATGATGATGATGAGGGGGAGAGCTCGTGATGATGATGATGAGGAGGAGCGCTGAGAAGAGATGAGGGGGGATGATGATGAGGAGGAATGATGATGAGGAGGGATGATAAGAGAAAGACGACCAGGGAGAGGATGGGGACAGGGGGAAAAAAATTGCAGTCAGTATTATCTTATATTACTATGCTGATTTAGTTAAAGTGAATGGTGAATTTTTCAAAACTTTGGAGAAAAAAGTCCAATAGTATTTGATAAAAAAAAGCTATTGTATCTCATTCTGGACGGGCGCAGAGAGGTTCCCGCCCTCTACTTTACCCAGTGGCGGATTTACCATTAGGAGGCAAAAATGTCCGCCCCCATATACATTTGTTGCGCTCTCGGGCCTAATGGATCCCATCATGGACGTGTTTGCAGAGCAAAAAGTGCGGAAACGGAAATTCTGACTTACAAATAAATGGTGAGTGCGAGTAATCTATATTTTATATGTAATCTATATTTATGTGTGCGGTATATTTAATTTTGAATCTTCGGAATACGGTCACTTATAATTGGGCCCTGAAAACAATGTTTGCCCGGGGGCCCGCGCATGACTCGCTACGCCACTGCTCCGTGCGCAGAGACACCAGAGATGTGACCCCATGTGCAGATACCAGAGATGTGACCCCATGTGCAGACACCAGAGATGTGACCCCATGTGCAGATACCAGAGATGTGACCCCATGTGCAGATACCAGAGATGTGACCCCATGTGCAGACACCAGAGATGTGACCCCATGTGCAGACACCAGAGATGTGACCCCATGTGCAGATACCAGAGATGTGACCCCATGTGCAGACACCAGAGATGTGACCCCATGTGCAGATACCAGAGATGTGACCCCATGTGCAGATACCAGAGATGTGACCCCATGTGCAGATACCAGAGATGTGACCCCATGTGCAGATACCAGAGATGTGACCCCATGTGCAGAAACTAGAGATGTGACCCCATGTGCAGAAACTAGAGATGTGACCCCATGTGCAGATACCAGAGATGTGACCCCATGTGCAGATACCAGAGATGTGACCCCATGTGCAGATACCAGAGATGTGACCCCATGTGCAGAAACTAGAGATGTGACCCCATGTGCAGAAACTAGAGATGTGACCCCATGTGCAGAAACTAGAGATGTGACCCCATGTGCAGATACCAGAGATGTGACCCCATGTGCAGAAACTAGAGATGTGACCCCATGTGCAGAAACTAGAGATGTGACCCCATGTGCAGATACTAGAGATGTGACCCCATGTGCAGACACCAGAGATGTGACCCCATGTGCAGAGACCAGAGATGTGACCCCATGTGCAGATACTAGAGATGTGACCCCATGTGCAGACACCAGAGATGTGACCCCGTGTGCAGATACTAGAGATGTGACCCCATGTGCAGATACTAGAGATGTGACCCCATGTGCAGATACCAGAGATGTGACCCCATGTGCAGATACTAGAGATGTGACCCCGTGTGCAGATACCAGAGATGTGACCCCATGTGCAGATACTAGAGATATGACCCCATGTGCAGAGACCAGAGATGTGACCCCATGTGCAGACACCAGAGATGTGACCCCATGTGCAGACACCAGAGATGTGACCCCATGTGCAGATACTAGAGATGTGACCCCATGTGCAGAGACCAGAGATGTGACCCCATGTGCAGACACCAGAGATGTGACCCCATGTGCAGACACCAGAGACGTGACCCCATGTGCAGGCACCAGAGATGTGACCCCATGTGCAGACACCAGAGATGTGACCCCATGTGCAGACACCAGAGATGTGACCCCATGTGCAGAGACCAGAGATGTGACCCCATCTGCAGATACCAGAGATGTGACCCCATGTGCAGACACCAGAGATGTGACCCCATGTGCAGACACCAGAGATGTGACCCCATGTGTAGACACCAGAGATGTGGCCCCAGGTGCAGAGACCAGAGATGTGACCCTATGTGCAGATACTAGAGATGTAACCCTGTGGACCCCAGAGATGTGACCCCATGTGCAGATACCAGAGATGTGACCCCATGTGCAGACACCAGAGATGTGACCCCATGTGCAGACACCAGAGATGTGACCCCATGTGTAGACACCAGAGATGTGGCCCCATGTGTAGATACCAGAGATGTGACCCCATGTGCAGAAACTAGAGATGTGACCCCATGTGTAGACACCAGAGATGTGACCCCATGTGTAGACACCAGAGATGTGACCCCATGTGTAGATACCAGAGATGTGACCCCATGTGCAGAGACCAGAGATGTGACCCCATGTGCAGACACCAGAGATGTGGCCCCATGTGTAGATACCAGAGATGTGACCCTGTGGACACATGTAAGCAAGAGGCCTCCTGTGATGTGCGTGCAGCTCTGTACACACGGTCATATCGCTCTAGTGATCATTAAATCCTTTTGCTGCCTGTGATGATTCTCAAGAGTTGAAGTCCCAGGATGTCCCCCTCCCAGCGCGTGCTGCGCTATGGTATGTGTGTGTGACACTGGGTAGGTACCTTCCTCCGCAGAGTACACGACGGTCAGCGGGCTGAAGGGCCCCTCCCCTCGGTTGTTGTACACTCCGACCTTCACCTCGTACGGAGAGAAGGACGGGAGACTCTCGTTCCTGTAAATATATCGCGAGGCGTCCGCTGAGGCCACAACTGTCTGCATCCAGCTGACCGTACCGAAGGGCCGGAACGCCACCACGTATCCAAAGCCCCCGCCATTCTGAAACTCCTCGGGTACGGGCTACAGGCACAGAGGAGGGGCAGGGCACGTTACATGTCACTGCGCACACTCACATCATACGTATTACATGTCACTGCGCACACTCACATCATACGTGTTACATGTCACTGCGCACACTCACATCATACGTGTTACATGTCACTGCGCACACACATCATACGTATTACATGTCACTGCGCACACACATCATACGTATTACATGTCACTGCGCACACTCACATCATATGTATTACATGTCACTGCGCACACACATCATACGTATTACTTCACTACGCACATACATCATACCCATTACATGTCACTGCGCACACTCACATCATATGTATTACATGTCACTGTGCACACTCACATCATACTCATTACATGTCACTGCGCACACACTTCATACGTATTACGTCACTACGCACACTCACATCATTCCCATTACATGTCAGTGTGCACACTCACATCATATATATCACGTCACTGTGCACACTCACATACATATCACATCACTGCGCACACAAATCATACATATTATATGTCACTGCGCCCACAAATCATACATATTACATGTCACTGCAGCAACTCACATCATACATATTACATGTCACTGCAGCCACTCACATCATACATATTACATGTCAGCACAAACTCAAATCATACGTATCACGTCACTGCGCAAACTCACATCATACATATTACATGTCACTGCACACACTCACATCATACGTATCATAGGTCACTGTGCACACTCACATCATACATATCATAGGTCACTGTGCACACTCACATCATACATATTACATGTCACTGCACACAAATCATAGGTATTACATGTCACTGCGCACACACATCATACATATTACATGTCACTGCACACTCGCATCATACCTATTACAAGTCACTGCACACACATGTTATACCCATTACATGTCACTGCACTCACAATATACCCATTACATGTCACTGCTCCCACTCACATCATACGTATTACATGTCACTGCACACGTTAGGTCACTGCACATCACACACATGATGTAGCATTATATTATGTAGCACATACATGATGTATTTCTCACCTCCCACGTGATCACCAGCTCACTCTTACTGCCTCCTCCTCCACTGACGTTAGCGGGTGTAAGCTCAGGCACTGCCAGAGATAGTGAGGTGTCAGAGAGAGCAGAGACACTGCGACAAAAGTCAATGTCACCATGGATCAGTGTGTGTGTGGGGAGCAGTGTGGGTGTCTGGTGCAGTGTGTGTGTGTGTGTGTGTGATGCAGTGTGTATGTGTGGGGTGCAGTGTGTGTGTGGAGCAGTGCGTGTGTGTGGGGAGCAGTGCATGTGTGTGGGGAGTGGGGTGTGGCATGGCAGTGTGCAGTGACATGTGGCAGTGTGGTGGCATGGCAGTGTGCAGTGACATGTGGCAGTGTGGTGGCATGGCAGTGTGCAGTGACATATGGCAGTGTGGTGGCTTGGCAGTGTGCAGTGACATGTGGCAGTGTGGTGGCTTGGCAGTGTGCAGTGACATGCACCTTGGTAAAAATCTTTATATAATTTCTCCAATTTACCCTCGGCTGTACATATTCTAGCAATTCCAACTGCTAACCCCTTGGCAGGACAACTGTCTGATTAGAAATACCATTTGTTTTAATGTTCCTCACATGTGCTAATTGAGCTGTCTGGGTAGAACTTAATTCAGACAGGTGACTTGTTAGACCTACATCGCTAGAGACAGACTGCGGGAGCAGCCTATGCAGGGGAGCAGCCTACATATAAAGCAGCCCATCATTTAAGTGGCAAGCAGTGTGGAGTTTAACAGGGAGTTCAACAGGAGTGAAACAAATGGACAACACAACACCTACTGGCCCTGAATCCTGGATTTGAACTACACTGGAAAAGAGGACATTGTATATCCCAGACTGCACATCCCAGCACTAAACTATTGCTGCCACCACCGCTACTACTTAGATTTGCTCTGACCTCCCTTTTTTTAAAATGCATATTTCTTTCTACCAGTCTACCTTGTTTCTGCAGAGACCTGCGCTCTTTTAACCTGGGTACCAGCTTTTGATTGAACTTTATGCTCCTCCCTCTCCTCTCTCAGCTCTGCTCTAGACCCTGACAACCTGGTCAGGAACTACAACTTTGCCCTATTCTCCTCACTTGATCTACATGCCCCGATTTCTCTCTGTCGTTCTGGCCCTTCTAACCCCAGACAATGGCTAAATTCCCACACGCGCATGCTGCGTTCCTCCACTCGTTCCTCTGAACGCCTCTGGAGGAAATCTCACACTCTCGCAGACTTCCTTCACTACAAATGTATGCTATCCTGTTTCAACTCTGCCCTCTCTCAGGCTAAACAAACCTACTTTTCTTCACTAATCAACACGCACAAGTCTAACCCACACAACTCTTCTCTTTCTTAGACTCCCTACTCTGCTGCCTGTTTTTCTTCCTTCGTCTCACCTCAGGGCCTTGCTGACGTTTTCAAGGAAAAGGTGGAATCCATATGCCAGGACATCCCCTCTGTATACTCTCATCCTACACCTCTTCCTAGACTCTTTTTCCACTGTCAGAGGAGGATGTATAATTGCTGATTTCCTCTTCTCCCTCTACCACCGGCCCTCTTGACCCCATTCCCTCCCATCTCCTAAAACCTCTTGCTCCTACTATAATCCCTATGCTCACACACATTTTTAACTTCTCCCTCTACTCTGGTACCTTTCCATCCTCCTTCAAACATGCAACAGTCATACCATTACTCAAAAACAGCAAGCTAGACCCTACCTGTCTTTCTAACTATCGATCTGTCTCCCTCCTGCCTTTTGCCTCTAAACACCTTGAATGTCTTGTATTCTCTTGCTTGCACCATTTTCTCACCTTCTATTCTCTCCTAGACCCTCTACAATCTGACTTCCGCACTGCTCACTCTACTGAAACAGCTCTCACTAAAATAACTAATGACCTCCATGCTGTCAAAGACAAAAGTCATTACACTCTGCTTATATTACTCGACCTCTCTGCAGCATTTGATACGGTGGACAACCCTCTTCTCCTTCACATTCTCCATATTCTTGGTATTCGTAACAAAGCTCTATCCTGGATCTCCTCTTACCTCTCCCATCGTACTTTCAGTGTCTCTTTCGCTAATACCTACTCCTGGCAGTGTGCAGTGACATGTAGCAGGGTGGTGGCATGGCAGGGTGTAGTGACGTGGCCGGGTGGTGGTATGGCAGCCTCCATTACTCACGTGCCTCCTCTGTCCGCCTCTTATCTGAGGGGGGGCTTGGCTCTCCAATCCCGATCTGGTTGATGGCGATGACACGGAACTCATACTCCACCCACGGGTTCAGACCAACCACCGTGGCTGTGAAGGACCGGCCATCCACGACCTCTGGCACTGTGACAGAGGGGACATACCACAGAGACATGGGCCACACTGGCACATACACAGAGTCACTGTGTCACACACAATGTCCCACATACACAGTGTCACACACTATAAACTACGTTCACACACAATATTGTACTATAATATATCCAGTGTCACATAGACTCAGATTTCAGTTGGTCACACAAATGTCATTTGTCATATATGTGTGAGGAGTTCGGGAGACCTTCTCACCTGTGTTGACCGCCTGCCACCCGACTGAGAAGGGGGTCCGAGCCTGCACAGCGTACATAGTGATAGGGCTGTGATTGTCCAGTCCTGGCATCCAAGATAATTGGGCAGAGGTGTCTGTGATCTCTTCCACAGTCAGAGCGTCAGGAGGACCAGGGGGACCTACAGGGGACACATGGCAGTGACGCATTGACACAAACAGAAGAGACCCATAACCCACAGAATCTGCAGGTTCAGACCTGCAGCTGACAATGACAATAACAAGGGAGCCATCCTTTTCCCACCATTACTCCCTGCACCCCCCCACCATCACTCCCTGCACCCCCCTCACCATCACTCCCTGCACCACCCCACCATCACTCCCTGCACCCCCAACCATCACTCCCTGCAACCCCACCATCACTGCACTCCCCCCACCCTGCACTCCCCCCACCCTTACTCCCTGCACCCCCCCACCCTCACTCCCTGCACCCCCCACCATCACTCCCTGCACCCCCCCACCATTACTCCCTGCACCACCCCACCATCACTCCCTGCACCCCCCCACCATCACTCCCTGCACCACCCCACCATCACTCCCTGCACCACCCCACCATCACTCCCTGCACCCCCCCACCATCACTCCCTCCACCACCCCACCATCACTCCCTGCACCACCCCACCATCACTCCCTGCACCCCCAACAATCACTCCCTGCAACCCCACCCTCACTGCACTCCCCCCACCCTGCACTCCCCCCAAACTTACTCCCTGCACTCCCTCCCTCACTCCCTGCATCCCCCCACCCTCACTCCTTGCACCCCCCACCCATACTCCCTGCACCCCTCCACCCTCACTCCCTGCACCCCTCCACCCTCACTCCCTGCACGCCCACCATCACTCCCTGCATGCCCACCCTCACTCCCCGCACCCCCCACTCTCAATCCCTGCATCCCCCCACCCTCAATCCCTGCATCCCCCCACCCTCAATCCCTGCACCCCCCACCCTCAATCCCTGCAAACCCCCCCAACCTCAATCCCTGCTCCCCCCAACCTCAATCCCTGCACCCCCCCACCCTTACTCCCTGCACCTCCCCACCATCACTCCCTGCACCTCCCCACCATCACTCCCTGCACCTCCCCACCATCACTCCCTGCACCTCCCCCACCATCAATCCCTGCACCACCCCCCACCATCACTCCCTGCACCTCCCCCACCATCACTCCCTGCACTCAAATCACTACCTGCACTCCCCCCACCCGCCATCCCTCATCACTACTTGCACCCCCACCCTACAGCCCCCCACCCTCACTTCCTGCACCCCATCTCACTTTCTGCACCACCACCCTCACTCCCTGCGCCCATCCCATCCTGACTTCAACACTCAGTCCCTGCACCCCAGTGCCCTGTCCCCAATCAAGGCTGTCACTGGTACCTCTCACAATGAGATCTGCTCCTGCAGACAGTTTATCCACACTTGTGTGCACCAGGCAGATATATTTCCCAGCATGCTTCAGCTGGATACTTCTGATCATTAAATCACCCGCTGAATCCTGCTGAGAACCAGAGACAGGGACATATAATGACATGTCCAGACAGCGGGCAGCAGCAGTGCCAGGCTCCCCTCACACACAGCAAGGAGCCGCAGTGCCAGGCTCCCCTCACACACAGCGGGCAGCATCAGTGCCAGGCTCCCCTCACACACAGCAAGGAGCAGCAGTGCCAGGCTCCCCTCACACAGCGGGCAGCATCAGTGCCAGGCTCCCCTCACACACAGCAAGGAGCAGCAGTGCCAGGCTCCCCTCACACACAGCGGGCAGCATCAGTGCCAGGCTCCCCTTACACACAGCGGGACAGCGGCAGTGCCAGGCTCCCCTCACACACAGCAGTGAGCAGCAGTGCCAGGCTCCCCTCACACACTGCAGGGAGCGGCAGTGTCAGGCTCCCCTCACACACAGCGGGCAGAGGCAGTGCCAGGCTCCCCTTACACACAGCGGGACAGCAGGAGTGCCAGGCTCCCCTCACACACAGCGGGCAGAGGCAGTGCCGGGCTCCCCTCACACACAGCAGGGAGCGGCAGTGCCAGGCTCCACTCACACACAGCAGGGAGAGGCAGTGCCAGGCTCCCCTCACACACAGCGGGCAGTGGCAGTGCCAGGCTCCCCTCACACAAAGTGGGCAGAGGCAGTGCCAGGCTCCCCTCACACACAGCGGGACAGCGGCAGTGCCAGGCTCCCCTCACACACAGCGGGCAGAGGCAGTGCCAGGCTCCCCTCACACACAGCAAGGAGCAGCAGTGCCAGGCTCCCCTCACACACAGCGGGACAGCGGCAGTGCCAGGCTCCCCTCACACACAGCGGGCAGTGGCAGTGCCAGGCTCCCCTCACAACACACACTGTAGAGTACCACACTGTGAGACAGACACGCTGTAGAGCATCGCCATATGTATCACACTGTGACTCACACAAAACCGCAGACCATCATACTGTGACACATTGCAGAGCAATGTTCAATGACATGCACACTGCAGAGCATCGCGCTGACACACACACTGCAGAGAATCGTGCTGACACACACACTGCAGAGCATGGCACTATGACACACTGCAGAGAATCGCGCTGACACACACTGCAGAGCATTGCGCTATGACACACACACTCACTGCATACCATCGCGCTATGACACACACACACACACACTGCAGAGCATCTTGTTCTGACACATACACCGCAGAGTATTACACCTCAGGTTATACTTACTCCCCCCACACGTTCAAAGTGATCATCGTCCCCCTGGAAGTCGATAAGTTGCCCGTTAAAGACCCAGGAAAAGGAGATGTCCAGCGAGTGGTCATGTGACACTTGGCAGGGAAGGACGATGCTTTCGCCCACTGTGACATCCATACTGGACGGGGGAACCAGCACCTGCGTTGGGTCTGAAAGAGGGACATCCCTAACCTCATGTTCCAACACCCCCAGACTGAGACCCTATAACGAATATCCACCAACATCCCTAACCTCATGTTCCAACACCCCAGACTGAGACCCTATAACCGAATATCCACCAACATCCCTAACCTCATGTTCCAACACCCCAAAATGAGACCCTATAACCGAATATCCACCAACATCCCTAACCTCATGTTCTAACACCCCAGACTGAGACCCTATAACCGAATATCCACCAACATCCCTTAATTGAGACCCTAATGTCTGATAATTGACCGCTCCCTGATATCTTAGAAGTGGACACCACAAGGATGCTCCCCTCTCACCCTTCACCACCAGGGTCCCAGTGCTGCTGGCGGTCCCAAAGTGGTTGCTGGCAGTGCAACTGTAACTCCCTGCATCGGCCTTTGTCAGGTTAGTAATCTTCAGGCTCCCATCATCCAGGAGCACGACCCTGCGAGGAGAGAGTGGGGGGGGAGGGTGCATGTCAATAAAGAGAGGGTGGACGTGTGGAGAGAGAGCGGTGGGACAAGAGGAGAGGGAGAAGGGAGATGTGGAGAAAGAGATAGAGTGGGGAGTGGAGGAGAGGGTAAAAAGAGAAGGGAGACGTGAAGAGAGAAGGGAGACATGGAGAGAGAGAGAGAGAGAGAGAGAGAGAGAGAATGGGGGATGTGAGGAGAGAGTGGATGTAAGGAGAGAGGGGGGATGTGTGGAAAAATTGAGGGGGACAGGAGGATAGGGGGGGGGGGGGACGTGTGCAGGGAGAGAAGAGGGATGTAAGGAGAGAGAGTGGAAACATGAAGAGAGAGTGGACAACAGAGAGGGCAGCCCTTGAGCCAAGGGAGAAAGGGGATATGTGAGGATTTGAGAGGGGGATGTGAGGAGAGGGGGGGGGGGGAGGCATGAGGACAGGGAGGGATGTGAGGAGAGAGGGGGGGGAGGCATGAGGTCATGGAGGGATGTGAGGAGAGAGGGGGGGGAGGCATGAGGACAGGGAGGGATGTGAGGAGAGAGGGGGGGGGGGAGGCATGAGGTCAGGGAGGGATGTGAGGAGAGAGGGGAGGGAGGCATGAGAACAGGGAGGGATGTGAGGAGAGAGGGGGGGAGGCATGAGGACAGGGAGGGATGTGAGGAGAGGAACTTGAAAAACACCATTGTCTGTGCCACAGTTTCTCCCTGTGCAAGGAGGGGCAGATTCCCACGGGTCCTCTCTCTGTGTCACTGACATGCCAAGGTTACAATGTCTGTGTAAGTTATTAAATGATTATCTATCCATCATGCCTTAGCATTTGAATGGGGATCAATAGCACATTGATTGGGTCTGTGGAACGGATAAACACATTGTATCTGCTTGTAATGTTCCCTCTGGGCTTTGTAATATTATAAGGTCTGTACCTTCCTCTAATCAGCGGGGATGTGAGTCTGTGTAAGCAGCCGCGCATTCACACTGCGCCAGAGCCCTTTATTTCATCCTCCATAGGCCCTCAACTTAGCTCTGGACAAACCAGGAGAAGGGAGCCAAAAGCATCATGGGAAATAATGGCCTGAAATAATGGGACGGATATAGGGCAGAAACCATCCAGCTGAGCTTATATCTAAGGCCTCGGACATGGTCAAAAAGACCGTGCTGAGGCGCGCTGAGGCGCGCTAAGGGGAAACATTATCCCTATCAGCGCGGCTTTAGACAGCGCTTCCGCACGCCTGCCTGTGTGGAAATGTAGGAGACAGGCAAGTTTAAATTTTGCCGCTGAGGGAAGCGCAGGGCCGGTCAGGTGACTGCCAGAAGCCAATGGCAGTCCGTGACGTCGGTGCCATGACGTGGCGTCCTAGCCCCGCCTCCCGCCCGGCTCCCACCCGGCACACAAGCCCGCTCGCTGACGCTCATGCAGGGACACAAAAAATCTCCTGCTTGAGCAGGAGAGCATGAGCGTCAGCGCTGCCCAGCGCTCTTCATATCACCATGTCCCAGGCCTTATTCACTAACATAAGCTGTAAGCTGTCTTCAGCAATCAGAAGGGGTCTAATGGAATTGCACTACTTAGTAACATGGCCTGTAATACCCGTCGGTCCTTGTGTGATCATATAATATCACACTCCTATATATAAATTAGAATTATTTTGGGGTTCCCATATGAAGCCTCCTAGACTCAGAGAGCAGGCGGGTTCAGGGCTCACCTGGCACTTTCCCGCAGGGCGTCTCTGCCCCTCCTCCAGGTGATGCTGGGTTTGGGGGATGCTTTAGGTTTGCACTCGATTTGGACTGCGCCTCCGACTTTTGCCAGGGTGACTCTCCTCACAAACGTCTTGGAGAAGTCAGGACCCACAGCTGGAAACAGAGAGAGGAAACGGTGAGCACCAGAGGGCACCTCTGTAAGGGCTCATTCACCCAGCACCAGAGAGCCCAAACTTAGGGCAGGCGTGATGATGGTGCCATCGATGCCGCTGCACCGAGCCCCGCAATCTTACCCACAACAATTAAACTGATTGCTGGGGGAGAGCGCGGGGCCTCTGTAACTCTCTTACATTCTCCTTCGCCATCTCTTCCTGCAGGCTCTCTCATCATGGCGCCACAATGTCAAATTGCATGGCGTTGCCATGACGTCCCGTTGTCATGGTAATGTGACACCATTTGACGTCGCGGTGCCATGGTGAGGGACCGTGCAGGAAGAGATGGCAAAGGAGAAGGTAAGAGAGTTACAGAGGCCCCGCACCACATGTCGGTACCGAGTCGCGAAATATTCCCAGCTGGCATAAATATATGTATGTATATACAAGCACACACGCACACACACACGCACACACGCACACACGCACACGCACGCACATGCACGCACATCATCATCATCATCATCATCAACCCCCTCTTCATGCTGGATGAGAGCCTTCACAATTGTCTCCCAGGTACTGTGGTTGCAAGCCTTTCTTCGCCATGTGTCTCAAACAAATATTCTGATTTCAGCCTCCTGCCCTACTTTTTGGTCGTCTTTTTGGACATCCCATGAAATCCAGTCGAATACCATCTTTATACAACAATGGTAATTTCTTATTGCGATATGTCCACCCTACTGCAAGTTTAATCTCATGATGCTGACACAGACACTTGTTTGCTTCTGAACCCATTACTTTTCCTGTCCATCCAGGTAAATTCTCTTCCTACTTCTTTGAGTTGTCTGAAGCTTTTGAATATCTGCATTTAGGGTTCCAGGTTAACATCCATATGTGAGCTCAGGCAGAAGACAGTAGTCCCTTGAAAGATTTTCTTGTTTCTTTCCCATGTGTTCCATCCCATCTTCATCCTCCTATTGATTTCATGTGAAAGGTTCCCTTCCACTGTTGCTTGTTGGCCAAAGTCTTCAACTTCTTCTAGTTCTATTCCAATTATTTTGATCTATGTGTAGTTGAGACGTTTGGGTGATATAAGTTGGAACATCCCTTTGGTCTAGCGTTAATTCATATGAGGGCTAACCTGCTTACTTGCTTCAGTGAGTTCTGTGATTTGTTTCTGGAAGTCCACTGAACTTGTGGCAAAAATAACAGTCGTCTGCAAATCATAGGTGACTCAAGTATTCACCGTTTGTTTTGATTCTCTTTTCTTCCCATTTCAATGTCTTACACAGTTATTAAAGTGTTGCTGTGAATAGCATTGGTGACATCGTGTCTCCCTGCCGCACTCTCTTGCTGATACTTATCTCCCTTGTGTCTTCATGTAATCTAATGGTTGATGTGGCATTCTCTTAAATGTTCCCTATAATATCAATGTGCGCTTCTTCAACACTTTCTCCTCTTCATGCATTTAAACTGGCTGAGGGGCAGACAGAAACAGATGCTGTTTTTGTAATCTGCGGATTCTGAACTGAGTGGTAGATCGTATTCATTCATCACTTCTTGTACAACTTGGATGTGGTCCATTGTGTTGTATCCAGTGTGAAATCCCATTTGTTCTCTCCGAAAAAATCCATGTAGCGAGGGAAGAAAATGCTGTCCTGTGCTTCCAAGAGTCGAATCAGGCTCTGTAGAGCTCAATTAGTAAAAGCAAATGTAGAGACATAAATCATAAATATATCTTCAAATAATATAGCACTTACCCAGGACATAGTCTACACGGAAGGCAAAATTCCTATGCTCACCTCCTGTATTAGTCCTTAGGCTTCCGGTAAGATGGTCTGCAGTAGAGCTGCTAGCGATCCGATTGCGACCCGCATTGATGCAGCCAGAGTCCGTTGATAGAGATCCGTCTCTAACAGCGTGCTTCCAGGTATGCAGGTAAACAAGAGAAAAAGTCCATAATCCGGAGCACTGCAGGCACTTGAAGAAGAGAGGCGCGGGAACCCGACATTATGAAAAAATGTGCGGAACGCGTGGGAGGTCCAGTCTTGGAGACACGTTTCCATTTTTAACTTGTCTACGACCCAATACAGCAGACATGTTTTCATGTAGTCTGGTCCCCACGCCCTGAGTGCCTGCAGTGCTGCTCATTTTCGACTTTATTTTTCTTGGGGTGAAGTCCATGGTCCGTTTCAGCGGATTAGTGATTATTTTAGTAAATGGTTTGTGATTGGTTTGTAGTTGAAGAATGCCGTCTTTCTCTCCTTTCTTATACACGAGGATAACGATGGCACTGCTTCAATGCTCTGGAATTTTCCTGTTCTTCAAGCAGCATGTAAATAGTTGTGCAAGGATTTTGTCTACTTCTTCCCCAGCTTCTTTCAACATTTCAGTTGTAATTCCTTCGTACCTAGGGGTCTTTCCACTCTTCATTCATTTGATTGCTTGTGCTACTTTTTCTGGAAGGTCACATGGTATATTATTGGTGGCCTCTTCTTGCTTTTCATCTGCTAGATTGTGCCCTGTGACACACATAATGGGGGTTATGCACTATGCAGTGATAAGTGCTTTTAAGTGAGATAAAATGCCTTTATAGCGCGATACTGCCTTCTGTGAGATTCACAAAGCAGTGAGAAGTGCTTTTAAGTAGCCATTATAGCAGGTTACTGCACTGTTATCACTGCTTTGTGAATCTCACAGCAGGCAGTATCACGCTATAAAGGCAGTTATCTCACTTAAAAGCACTTATCACTGCTTTGTGCATAGCACCCAGAAAACCCACTTATCACTGCTTAGTGCATAACCCCCTATGTGTGTATGTACATATACACGCACACTATATATGTATTTATATACATGCTCACACTATATACTAGGGCTCTTCAACTTGCGGCCTGTGCCAGACCTGTCTTGCCAAGGGTCTCAGACGGTCTGCTTCTGCTAATTTCATTGCAGGTAAGTTCAAATTTTCTTACTGACAATCACTGGTGAGCATGGTTGTTATAAATATAGGTGATACAGAAATGATAGATGCTTGCAAGATGTAAACACACACACACACACACACACACACACACACACACACACACACACACACACACACACACACACACACACACACACACACACACACACACACCAAGAAATAATAATAAAATAAAAAATATATATACATATTAAGTTATGGTGGGTGAAAAAGGCGTCAAAAAACCTCCACCGTTAGCATATAGCCAATAAAGAATATCACTTGTGAGCACATTCACATGTCTTAGACAGGTCTGTAACCCTGCCTTTCATCCATTATCCCCTACCATACAGTGCTCCCACTGCAGCAAAGGATTCTGGGAAATGAGCACACGTTACATTTTGCCTGAAATCCTTTTTTACATGGAACCCTTATAAGCAAATGCTCTGCTGTTCACACAGCTTTTAAGCTCAAATATATATATATTCACTGCGCTTCTCTGTGTAAGGAGCATGCTGCTGGTGAAAAGATTAGCCATACATATGTAACCAGGTCCCCTTTGGTCCCCCGGGTTATCAGAGTTCCTCCTCCCTTCCGCTTACCTCTGGTTGCTAAGGAGGCGAGCGGGTTGCTAGGGAGGCGAGCGGGTCGCCGTTTACACCTCAGCCGTTTTAAATGCAAGCAAGTGTTGAAAAAGTGTACATTGAAACAGCTGAACCCCATTATAACGCGGTGCTCAGGGGCCACAGAATGAGACCGCCGATCAATCATAATCCCGTGGTGGCAGTGAGCGTGTGTGCAACAGGGGAAAGCTGAAAGCAACCGGTACCTCAGAGCGCTGCAGACAGCTCTGCGCCGGGTCCCCCTCTGTTGGTGCAGCCTGGGACAGACTTCACTGAGGAGTGAGGTGCTGACTCTGGAGGCAACGAGGATGCAACTACGTGACTCGGGTAGGGTGTGTGTGTGTCCAGAAGGTGCCACCATTTAACTTTCTAATGTATTTTGTGTGTGTGCAGGTTTCTAAATGTCCCCCATTCTGATCACAAAATAGTTCACTGCAGTAGTACATGTGTTTCTTTGCAATGTTTAACGAGCATGGGATAAGGTGGATCATTGTCAACAATGAACAGGGGCAGGTATAGCCATTCATTAACCCTTTTGTTGCCAAGGGGACACTTCTGGCAGTGAAAAGGTTAAACTCCCATGCCCTGGTGAATCCCCAGAAGTGCAGGTCTTCACTGCTGGGAGGGTCTGCACAGCAGTGCAATGTTCTGCAAGCCAATCTATGAGGAGGTTGAATGGATCAACATAAAACTGACAGAAGTAAATGGATTACCTTGCTGAGAGTTTGGTGCAGTAATAGTATGAGCAAGTGGTGAGTCTGCGAGAGAGGAGGAGGGGTAGGGGGAAATCTCACGCAGTATGGAGAAGCCAGGACGTCTTGTCTCTGTCTCAGTACCCCGCCCGGAGCCAGCCCCCTCTCTCCTCCCACCCCACGGTGGAGGTACGGGTGTGTGTGTTATTAAAGTTTGCAAAATAATAATAATATTTTTTTGTTTAAAACGGGAGCCACGTTCACACCGCGTTATAAGCAGATTCGCGTTGCAGCGGATCGCGCTTTAACGGGGTTGAGCTGTACTATAAACAAAAATATGAAAAATCAGCCAATTACATAAAGATACAACCAAGATAAGGATAAGCAAAGGCATGTGACAGAGAGACACCAACGCTTTTCAGCAACACTTGAAGAATTGGGAAGAAAAAGGAATCAAAAACAACGATTTATAGATGACATTGTTATGTTTGCTACAAGTTCAGAAGACTTCCAGCAACAAACCAGAGAACTTGACGAAGCAAGTAAGAATGTGAGTCTCCATATGAATCTCAGCGAGACCAAAGTGATGTTCAACAAATGTGTCAACTCTACAAAGATTAAAATAAATGGAATAAAATTAGAAGAACTTGAAAACTTTGTCTACCTTGGCCAGAAAGTAACAATGGATGGGAATCTTTTGAATGAAATGAATAGGAGAATGACGATGGGACGGAGGCATTTGGAAGAAACAAGACCATATTTCAAGGGAGCCTTCCACTGTGCCTCAAGAGGAAAGTGTTCCACCACTTTTTTTGATGCACCAAGGATGTTTCACTGTATACGTTACAAAATGTATTACTTTCACAGTATGGCTGTTAGAAAATGTATTCAACGAATATGCGTTTTAAAATAAAAAATAAATATAAATCAGGTATGCGATAGAGTGTGATGTGTTGGCATCATTACAGACTGTGGGCTATGGGGCACAGGCATATTTAAGTCAGCAGGAGTTAACACTAGAAATGGTGTTATGACCTTACACCGCCCCCTGTACGCTTTATGCATCATATGTAATAAGTCATACATACCACCCGTTTTATTAAGGTGTGTACTTCTTTTTAGCACTACAATTATGACGCCTTAAAAAAATAATCAAAAGACCCCGCTAGTACATACTGTACGCCCCTATATATCCTTACATATCCCCACTTGTGCATTCAGCTGATTCAGGCTATTAACTAATGATTTCTAATTAGCAGAAGAGGTTGAAGCCCTGGAAGTGCTGAAATTTAATTTTTTGCCAATAAACATGTAAATAATTAGTAATTAAGCCATTCTGTAAAAGAGAGGCTCGCAGATTATCGCTTCTTCAACCTGCAGACTAATGCTTCATTCGTCTTCACTCCATCAAACTGCAGGGCATTGCTCCCCACGTCACATGGAACACGTACGCTCAGTCCCTTAATGACTTCAATGTGGCTTTCTGTGTGATAGCACCAGATCAGGGGTATCGCTGAGAGAGAAGTAAAGGGTCACTGCATGGATATTGGGTTAGGTGTGAGATTGAATACAGTTTTGTGTAATATATATTGTGTAAAATAATAAATAAGGTTTGTGGGTTTCTGCCACTTTGCTTTATCAGTTCATCCTTTTTAGCTTTGTGTGTCTCAGTTCCCTCCTGTGGCTGTGTAATAACATTCTCTCTCTTTCCCCAGTCAGGATTCCACCTCAGGGATGGCTGCACACATGTCTGGGACTGAAAGATTGTAGTTATTGATACACTGAAAAATGGGTTCAATTCGGGGTCTGTTTTTTAGGGTCATGGGGTAACACCCCGAATATGAAGGTTTCAGATCTCACCGATGACCCGGAGCTCAGCGCTGGAATAAATGGCTCCGTGTTTGTTCTCGGCCAGGCACTGATACATCCCGGAGTCTGAACTGTTGACAGACGAGATGGTAAGACTGCCGTGTTCAACCTGTAGGCGTCCCTGAGAGCGAGAGATGGAGAGGAGTCAAAGAGAGAGGGGGAAAGAGAGGGATGGGGGGAGAGAGAGAGAGAGAGGAGTCAAAAAAAGAGGGGGAAAGATAAGGATGGGGAAGAGAGATGGAGCGGAGTCAAAGAGAGAGGGGGAAAGAGAGGGATGGGGGAGAGAGAGAGAGAGAGAGGAGGGAGGCAGGATGGGATGGGAAGGAAAGTGAGACTGGGAAATGTGAGTCATAAAGGGACAGTGAGTTACAGGTAGGAGAGATAGTGAGTAAGAGCATCACAGGGAATTATTTATTAAAGTGCCATAGTGCCAATTCGGGGTCTATCACACAAAAACTCCTGAAGCCCCCAGTCCCATTTTAATGAATAACCTCCATATTAAAAGATATTTGGATAGTTACACGCTATCTGCTCCATGAACCAATCCAGCGCCCAATACATGCAACATTGACTCCCCATGCACTGCACCCCTCCCTTCACATTGCACCCGCAACCAAAGACCCCACATTTAGCCCCCACACTCCTTGCACCACGCGCAGCACCCAATGCAACCCCCCCACACAGACACACACCACCCCTATGCATTGCAAACCCCCTCCCCACACACACACACACACACTGATCCGCACATAGCACCCCCCCAACACACTATTCCCAGCCCCCCCCTCTGTACAAGGGTCCTTACTCTGCTCTGCAGAAGCTGCCCATTCTTCAGCCAGGTGTAGGAGGGTTTGGGGCGTCCACTCGCTTTACATTCCCACAGAATATTCTCCTCAATCGCTATGTGAGCATCATTAATCTTCTGAATCCAATTAGGAGAAGCTAAAAGGACAGAAAACCCACCATCACCCCCCACATTGTCGTAACTGCCCCATAGAGGCCACACAAAGTTCTAAGCTCCCCAGTGTTACAGCTTCACAGGATCCCACTTCTAACACCATGTCCCCGCACCGCGTGCTCCTTGTACCGTAGTATGTGAGCTGGCCTCGCACCATGTTCTTCCCGCGTGTGTTCTCAGCAACGCACTCGTAAGGCCCAGCGTCCTCCTGCTGGAAGTTGGGGATCTCCAGCACCCCACTGGAGCGGTGTCTGCGAACTTTGCGTGAGATTGTCTTCCCATCTGCTCTTCTCCAGGTGATGGTCGGGACCGGACTGCAGGAACAGAGAGAGGGAAAGAGAGGTATCTGAGGGGTGTGCGCGGAGAATGTAGGACAACTGGGAGGAGTGGGAACCTGAGGGGTGCGTGTGGGATCAGTCTGGAGTCTTGGCACATTTGAATCTACGGTGGTAAGTATTAATTCCACAAAATAATTTCAGATATGAAAATAATCCCCAAAGATTTATACAAAGATTCATTTTTCCCAAGCTCTGGGGTCCTAAATATTCTGGGCTATAATAGGTATCGCTCCCCTTCACAAATGTTCCACACTTCAGTTTTTACTGTATATTAGCACATGCACTGTGTTTTATTGTTCCTCATGTCTCAGTATATAACATCATATCCTATGTCATAGGTTGGGGTATATGGCACGTGTCAGTATCAGGGTGCGAGTTGGGAAGGAGCCACCCCCCGTCTCCTCAATGCCTCAGCCCAGGGTTACATGACATACGATGTGGCAGCCATCCTCCATCACACGGGAGGGACTTACTTCCCCAGAGCAAAACATTCCAACTTGACTGTGGATCCTTTGGCAGACGGGACAGTCTCTGGGAAATGTACCTCAATTTTGGGTTCATATTCTCCCATCACACCTGAGAGACAGAACATAACAGTAAGGAGCATGCGTGTGTGTGTACATATGTACATGCAGTGGGGGTGGGGGGGTGGGGAGAGCTGTGCGTGTGTGTGTGCATATGAACATGCAGTGGGGGGGGGGGGTGGTGTGCATGTGTCACCAGTACATGTAGGGGGGAGGTGTGCGTGTGTCACCAGTACATGTAGGGGGGAGGTGTGCGTGTGTCACCAGTACATGTAGGGGGGAGGTGTGCTTGTGTCACCAGTACATGTAGGGGGGAGGTGTGCATGTGTAACCAGTACATGTAGGGGGGAGGAGTGCGTGTGTCACCAGTGCATGTAGGGGGGAGGTGTGCGTGTGTCACCAGTACATGTAGGGGGGAGGTGTGTGTGTCACCTGTACATGCATGGAGGTGGCGTGTGTGTTTGTGTGTCACCAGTACATGCATGGGGATGTGTGTGTTTGTGTCACCAGTACATGCACAGCTGTGAATGTGTGTGTCTATACAGTATATAGGGAGGTGTGTGTACATGTGAGCACACTCACATACTGTATACACACATGCCCCGCTGTGCACAGTGCCTTAGTACACTGCACATGCCGAAATGAACATCCCATAATGCTGTGCTCTCTCATGGTATCACACACCGTCTGTCCTGAGTGTGAGAGGGGTGTGGGGACCCAACTCCCGGCTGTTAGTTTGTGTGTTTGTCACCACACAGGTGTAGTTCCCGGCGTCAGATGGCTCCACTTTGGCAATGTAAAGATTGCCGGTAACCTGTGACACGAAGCGGCGGTTGTCCTGCTGCACGAACGGCGGGTACTCGTTAAAGATCCAGGCGTAAACCAGCTCTGCACAGTACAGGGAAAGACCAGCGTCAGCACCGCAGCGGGTCATCCTATGTATGTGACACCCATGACATCACCCCTTGGGCATGTGATGTCAGCAAGTGAGATCGGTAAACCCAGCAAACATGCCCACTAAGAACTAAACATGGCATCCACACGTGTGCTCTCCAGACAGGAAAACATAGAAACACAGAATGAGACGGCAGATTTGAGCCACTTGCCCCGCCGTGTCTGCCCTTGTTCCCACCTGCAGTGAAACCTCAGACCCCATTTGATCCCCGGCTTTCTTACATATTTGTAATTTAGCCTGATGTCTATTCCAAGCACGTTTGAATTCCCGTACTGCATTACCCCTAACTCCTCTGTTGGGAGGTTCATGTAATGTCATCTAATAATAATAACATATAATACTTATACTATAATACTACTTACAATAGCATGTAATACTAGTAATATAATGTACAAATCGGAGTGATGTGTCTCACTGAGTAATGTCACTGAGTGTCTCGGTGATGTTATAGTGTTTACTGAGTGATGTCACACATATCCTGGTGATGTAATGTTTGCACCCATGTGCAGGCTGAGTCTTAGAGTTCTGCATTTCCAAACTTTTGCAGTACTTTAACAGTGACTTTGATCACAATTAGTTAAAACTGCAGGGGTTGCTCGGGACTAAGCAGGGCCCCTGTTCAGGGCGGCTCTTACCTCCGGAGTGAGCGGGCGGGCCACACAGCAGCACCATCCCCTGCCCCTCTCGCACGGACACGGTGCTGCGTGTCCGTATCTGGAACAAGTCGAGGTCTGAGGAGGAGACAGAGTCAGAGCTGGGAGGGACATACAGCATCACCAAGAGTGTAACACATATACACACACACACACACACACACACACACACACACACTGACACCCGGCCTCCAATAGTGTCACGCACACACACAGACACACATGGGGTCTCCCAACAGTGTCACACACATACACAGGCATGGTCTCCCAACAGTGACACACACACACACACACACACACACACACACACACACACACACACACACACACACACACACACACACACACACACACACACACACACACACACACAGTCTCCAAGAGTGCACATGCAAAGTCACAGTGTCACACACATACACAGGCATGGTCTCCCAACAGTGTCACACACTCCAACATTCGTGTTTCAATGAGAAGACACACTAGAAGCTGCTATACAGAGCAATAGGAGGAGTTATAGGGAGTGATTATGTGGGGCAATAGGAGGAGTTATAGGGATAGGTTATATGGAGTAATAGGAGGAGTTATAGGGATAGGTTATATGGAGTAATAGGAGGAGTTATAGGGAGAGGTTATATAGAGTAATAGGAGGAGTTATAGGGAAGTGTTATATGGAGTAATAGGAGGAGTTATAGGGAGAGGTTATATAGAGTAAGAGGAGTAGTTATAGGGAGGGGTTATATGGAGTGAGAGGAGGCCTTATAGAGAGGTTATATGGAGTAATAGGAGGAGTTATAGGGAGTGATTATGTGGGGTAATAGGAGGAGTTATAGGGAGAGGTTATATAGAGTAATAGGAGTAGTTATAGGGAGGGGTTATATGGAGTAATAGGAGGCATTATAGAGAGGTTATATGGAGTAATAGGAGGAGTTATAGGGAGTGGTTATGTGGGGTAATAGGAGGAGTTATAGGGAGTTATATGGCGCAATAGGAGGAGTTATATGAAGTAATAGTAGGAGTTATAGGAAGAGGTTATACAGGGTAATAGGAGTTATAGGGATAGGTTATATACGGTAATAGGAGTTATAGGGAGCAGTTACATGGAGTAATAGGAGGAGTTAAATGAAGTGGTTATATGGGATATGCCGCACACCCCTACCCTCTCTGTATTCGGGGCACTATTTCCCCCGTTAGTATTATTTCTGTGTGTTTGTTGCACACTTTGGCAGCTCTGACAAACAGGGAGCGTCTCCCGACCGTCTCTCCAAATCAGCAGTCAGCTGGGTTCCCGCAGAGCTGCGTCAGTGCGAAGGGATCCTGCCTGGTGATTTTCCTCGCTTCGCTGCGGACCGACTGTGTATCCGAGGACTCCCTTCTGAATGCTGTGGCCACGCGCTATGGATTCTTGGACTACGGGGTATTCCTATGGAGTCTCCGGCACATGTAGTGCATCCTAGCATCTGCCCGGTAGCCCCGTTCACTCTGATGGCGGCGCCTATCCCCGTTCCTTCTTTGGCAGAGTGATGCAGCTTTGGCTCATATACAGCGGAACACCAGGAGACACAGCACATCTATCTGGCTGGTCGGTATACTGACGCGACTCCTTATACCCGGTTCCTGCTTAGTTGAATTGTCGTTATATGCCTTAGTTCATCAGGGCATTTATGAGAGCCATTAGGAGAAATTAATCATCAGTGATTGGGATTATATCCCTGGGATCAGGATCTATTTGCAGTAGTCTTAACTTAATATGATCCCACCAGGATTTAATATGTATACATCCTTGCTTATTTAGACACTTTGACTTAAGGTTATTAGTTTCCTTGTTTGCCGGATGTGCGGCTATCCATTGGTTTAGGAGAGGTCTTTACTATCCCTCCTAGATTTAAGGAATTACTGTGACTTTGCAAATACCCCCTTGATCACCTGGTGTGATTCTCTTTCACACAAGGGGCCCGACAATTGTGTTACATCCAAGGGATCCACTCAGTATTTTGCTGCTACCACTGACTTGATTTAGGTGACATGGAGACGGTTCAGATATACGTTTTTTAGTGATTTTATAGTCATTACTTTTGTATGTCCGACCATTATTGCGCATATATATATATATATATATACATTGTGACAGAAACCAGGGGATGGTAATAAATTCCGTATATAGGGCTCCCAGGATACTAGACAGTTTCTATCCTGTTTGGCCTGGGAGTGCAGCCTTATAATACATACACTCCATCCCACAGTTTGGCAAGCGCTGGAACTGAGGGATGAGAGATCCAGACCAGAGTTTGTCTGCTGCCTGATTTCTGTCACCTGTCATGCTAATTAGGAATCAGGTATGAAAGACTGATTTCCTGTTTGCTCTGGTCTCCCCACAAGAGCCAGGAGGCTGGAAGGCTGCTGAACTACAGAGGGGAGAAGCCTCTTCCCCAAACAGGTTCAATCTTTCTGTTCATTTGTGTAAGACTGCAAAAGTACCTTGTTTTGATGTTGGAAGTGGAAAAGCCACTTCCAACCCTGAGTCAGGGATATCTAAGTTAAGTTATCGCTCAGGTGAGCAGCTTTTGTTTTGATCTGTTTTCTGTTGTATGCACTGTGGCAGTCTCAGTGCCTGGGACTGAATAAACCAGGCATAGCCTGTTTAAAGGAACAGTACGTGACGCCTCATCATTTAACCTACCCTAAAAGACCGTGTTCTAAACAGTCCCGGACAAACGACGGAGCCCCGGAGTAAGCCGTTTGTCACATATGGTGGAGAATGCGGGCAGAGCACTAGGGGGTCTGCGGGTTGAAGAACTTTGAAAAAAAAAAAAAAAAAGTTTTTTTCATCCTCTGCAAACAAGATGGAAGACGTGGTGGGTGCGCTGGTACGCAATGTCGCTGCCCAGAAAGACGTGAATGAAACCCAGCAACAGCTGCTAATAGCCCAGCAAGAGATTAATGCCAACCAGCAACAGGCGAATGCCAACCAGCAACAGACGAATGCAAACCAGCAACAGACGAATGAAGCCCTGCAAAACGCGAATGCACACCAGCAAGAGACAAACCGCTTGCTGAGAGAGGAGCAACAGCGGTTCGCTCAGGGATTACAGCAGGAACTCGAGATCCTGAGGGGGACTATCAGTAACCTTCCACTGGCAGCGGCAGCCCCAGTACCGAAAATGACCAGGGCAAGCCACTACCTTCAGAAGATGGGACCCTCGGATGATGTGGAAGCCTATCTTCTCACGTTTGAACGCACGGCACAGAGAGAGGGATGGCCAGAAGCTGAGTGGGCTGGTCTAATCGCACCCTTCCTAAGCGGCGAACCCCAGAAGGCTTACTTTGATCTAGAGCCAGCCGAAGCTAACGTCTATGCAAAATTGAAGTTCGAGATCCTCGCCCGCCTCGGCGTAACCACGGCTGTTCGCGCCCAAAGGTTTCACGCATGGTCCTTCACGATGGATAAAGCCACCCGAAGCCAGATGTATGACCTCATCCACCTCGCCCGGAAGTGGCTACAACCCGAGATCAACTCAGCAAGCCACATCGTGGAACGGTTGGTCATGGACCAGTTCTTGAGGAAACTTCCCTCTGCCTTACGCCGTTGGGTCAGTCGGAGTGACCCCCACAATGCGGATGAGCTTGTGGCCCTCGTAGAAAGGTACAATGCAGCAGAAGAGCACCCGCAACCCACAGTCGTGGAGCAACCCCACTACCCGAGGTTCCAGGACTCTTCCAGAGACGGTAAAAGGGTACCGGGGTTAAGGGGCGCTGAAGAGCGGCGACCACCTTCACGCAGCACCAGCAACAGTGGTTCGCACACTAAGGGCAATAGCCAACATGGGGAGCCGGGAAAAGGCTCTAAGTGGGACACAGACTATGTACCTAAATGTGTAAATTGTCATGAGAGGGGCCACACAGCAAAAATCTGCCCACTAAATGATGAGCCCATGCAATGCAACAGCGTGGAACCTTATTCGCTGTTATCCCAATGTATGGGCCCTAGCCCAGAGGACCCCTTGAATAACCATCTGTGGGCATTTGTAAAGGTTAATGGTAAGAGGGTTCGGGCACTTCTTGACTCTGGGAGCATGGTCACACTAGTGTCCGAATACCTCTTGCCCATTAAGAAGAAACAGGGAAACAGTTCACAAAGAGTGGCAATTTGTTGTATACATGGGGATAATCATGAATATTCCACTGTTGATGTTTTTTTTGAAACAGAGTTTGGTTCTTTAGATTTCAAGGTGGGTATTGTACCCAAACTGGCACATGATGTGTTAATAGGGACCGACTTTCCCCATTTTCTAAAAATGTGGTCCCCCGCTCAGAATAGCGCCCAGAGTTCAATAGCGGACCATAACGAAGTATTAGAAGAAACAAATCCTTTCCCTTTTTCAGAAATGGAGGTTGACGAGGGCCCAAATAAGAAGGGGGAAAAGGAGGAGTGCTGTAAAATTCCCTTCCCCATCACTACTTTGGTAGGGAATACCCCAAATCAAGATGTTGAGCAGACACTTACCACCCCAGAACCGGATAAGACCCTCGCTGACCTAGAGGTCAGTCCTGGGAGTTTTAAGAAGGCCCAGTGGGAGGACCCCACATTAGCGGTAGCAAGGGGAAATATACGGGACCAGAATAGTACTCCTGGCCAACCAGATAGGTCACTTGCTTACCCCTACTTCGAGGTAGAGAACGACCTAGTATATCGGGTTGATAAAAGGAAATCAGTTACAACTAAACAATTGTTGGTACCACGGACATTCCGTAACGTAGTATTACACCTCGCACATAGTCATCCATTGGGGGGACACCTAGGGGTGGAAAAGACAAAAGAAAAGGTTCTCCGAAGCTTCTATTGGCCTGGGGTTCTGGCAGAAATTACGAATTATTGTTCCTCATGCCCAGAATGTCAGATCACCGCCCCGTTCAAGGCGTACCGCAGCCCATTGGTACCCCTTCCCATAATAGAGGTACCATTTGACCGGATTGCTATGGATCTAGTAGGACCCCTAATAAAGTCTGCTAGGGGACATCAGCATATATTGGTAATATTAGATTATGCCACCTGATATCCGGAGGCAGTTCCCCTACGTAGCACCTCAGCTAAAAACATAGCAAAAGAGTTAGTAGTTCTGTTTTCCCGGGTCGGGATTCCTAAAGAGATTCTAACTGACCAGGGAACACCATTTATGTCCCAAGTAACGAAAGAGCTATGTAAACTCCTAAAAATCAAGCATCTCAGAACCTCAGTCTATCATCCACAAACAGATGGTTTAGTGGAAAGGTTCAATAAAACCTTAAAGAGCATGTTACGGCGGGCGGTTGATAAAGATGGGAAAAACTGGGATTGTTTGTTACCGTACCTGTTATTTGCCATTAGGGAAGTTCCCCAATCATCCACTGGCTTCTCCCCGTTTGAACTATTGTATGGCCGACACCCAAGGGGCTTACTGGATATAGCCAAAGAGACTTGGGAACACGAGGTTACCCCTTACAGAAGTGTAATAGAGCATGTTGCCCAGATGCAGGACCGCATTGCTGCAGTCCTACCCATAGTGAGGGAACACATGGAGAAAGCTCAAGAAGCACAGAGGAATACATATAATAAGGGTGCTAGGGTCAGAATTTTTCTCCAGGTGATAGGGTACTAGTTCTGGTTCCCACCGTGGAGAGTAAATTCCTTGCTAAATGGCATGGGCCATATGAGGTCTTGGAAAGAGTGGGAGAAGTAAATTATAAGGTAAGACAGCCAGGTAGGAGGAAACCTGAGCAAATTTACCATATAAACCTACTCAAGCCCTGGAAAGATAGAGAAGTCTTGTTAACCCTAGTACCCCCAGGTCCGTCAGAGAATCAAGAAACTGACCCAGAGGTTAGCATAGCTGAAACCCTGTCTGTTCATCAGAAACGAGAGGTTCAGAATTTAGTGAAAAGAAACAAAGAAATCTTCTCTATACGGCCAGGTAGAACTAGCGTAATTGAACATGACCTAGTCTCTGAACCGGGGGTCCGAGTTAACCTTAAACCGTACCGAATCCCAGAGGCCAAAAGAAAGGCTATAAGTTTAGAGGTTAAAAAAATGCTAAAACTAGGTGTAATTGAGGAATCCCAAAGTGGGTGGAACAGCCCTATAGTCTTAGTCCCAAAGCCAGATGGTACAACAAGGTTTTGTAATGACTACCGGAAACTAAACGCGGTGTCAAAATTTGATACTTATCCTATGCCCAGGGTAGATGAACTTGTAGAGAGACTGGGCAAAGCCCGATATCTCACAACCCTAGACCTAACAAAAGGGTACTGGCAGGTTCCCCTCACAGAAAGGGCAAAAGAAAAGACAGCCTTCTCAACCCCAGACGGCCTCTTTCAGTATAAGGTGTTGCCTTTTGGCTTACATGGAGCTCCCACCACATTCCAAAGAATGATGGATAAAATTTTAAAACCACATGCTCGGTATGCTGCCGCCTACCTGGATGATGTGGTAATCCATAGTGAAGATTGGCAATCCCACCTTCCAAAGGTCCAAGCTGTGCTTGACGCAGTCCGGTCTGCTGGACTAACTGCTAACCCCGCTAAATGCACTATTGGTCTTGAGGAGGCCAAGTATCTGGGATATTCTATTGGTAGAGGTTTACTCAAACCCCAAACACTCAAAGTGGCGGCGATACAAAATTGGCCAAGGCCAGTTACAAAAAAACAAGTAAGGACCTTTTTGGGGTTAATTGGGTACTATAGAAGGTTTATTCCCAATTTTGCAACTAAGGCAACCCCACTAACTGACCTCACAAAAGCAAGAGGACCGCTAATGGTAAAGTGGTCCCCCGAAACCGAACAGGCCTTTAGAAGCCTGAAAGAAGCTCTCTGTGCCCAACCAGTGTTGGTCACACCTGACTTCTCCAAAGAGTTCGTAGTCCAAACCGACGCATCTGAGGTAGGGCTGGGGGCGGTACTCTCCCAGGAGTCTCAAGGTGAGGAGCACCCCATCCTTTATTTAAGTAGGAAACTAAATCCCCAGGAGAAAAATTACTCCATAGTAGAGAAAGAGTGTCTCGCAATAAAGTGGGCTGTAGAGACGCTCAAATACTACCTGTTGGGGAGAAAATTCCGGTTGGTCACAGATCATGCACCCCTTACCTGGATGTGTCAAAACAGGGAAAAGAATGCTAGAGTGACCAGGTGGTTCCTAAGCCTACAACCCTTTAAATTTTCTGTGGAACACAGGTCAGGGCACAAACATGGCAATGCTGACGGGTTGTCAAGGATGCACTCCCTAATATCCATGGTCGCTCATCCCTCGAGGTCTGAGCTGGGGGGGAGGATATGTGACAGAAACCAGGGGATGGTAATAAATTCCGTATATAGGGCTCCCAGGATACTAGACAGTTTCTATCCTGTTTGGCCTGGGAGTGCAGCCTTATAATACATACACTCCATCCCACAGTTTGGCAAGCGCTGGAACTGAGGGATGAGAGATCCAGACCAGAGTTTGTCTGCTGCCTGATTTCTGTCACCTGTCATGCTAATTAGGAATCAGGTATGAAAGACTGATTTCCTGTTTGCTCTGGTCTCCCCACAAGAGCCAGGAGGCTGGAAGGCTGCTGAACTACAGAGGGGAGAAGCCTCTTCCCCAAACAGGTTCAATCTTTCTGTTCATTTGTGTAAGACTGCAAAAGTACCTTGTTTTGATGTTGGAAGTGGAAAAGCCACTTCCAACCCTGAGTCAGGGATATCTAAGTTAAGTTATCGCTCAGGTGAGCAGCTTTTGTTTTGATCTGTTTTCTGTTGTATGCACTGTGGCAGTCTCAGTGCCTGGGACTGAATAAACCAGGCATAGCCTGTTTAAAGGAACAGTACGTGACGCCTCATCATTTAACCTACCCTAAAAGACCGTGTTCTAAACAGTCCCGGACAAACGACGGAGCCCCGGAGTAAGCCGTTTGTCACAACATATATATATATATATATAAAAAACATGATTTATGTTATATATATATATATATATATATAGATATATATATATAATACATTTTGTAACTTTTTTCATCCAACCCTGAGTGCCCCGTTTATGGAGTTTCGCGAATCCTGTCTTTTAGGATTTGCTCTTTCCTTGTGCTGTTCGTGCTTTATTACTCCCGGGATCCCCGCCTCATTTGATTAGCTTGGGTTGGGTGTTTAATATTAACTTTTGGTAGTACAGGCATACCCCGCATTAACGTACGCAATGGGACCGGAGAATGTATGTAAAGCGAAAATGTACTTAAAGTGAAGCACTACCTTTTTCCCACTTATCGATGCATGTACTGTACTGCAATAGTCATATACGTGCATAACTGATGTAAATAAGGCATTTGTAACAGGCTCTATAGTCTCCCCGCTTGCGCACAGCTTCGGTACAGGTAGGGAGCCGGTATTGCTGTTCAGGACGTGCTGACAGGCACATGCGTGAACTGCCGTTTGCCTATTGGGCGACATGTACTTACTCGCGAGTGTACTTAAAGTGAGTGTCCTTAAAGCGGGGTATGCCTGTAGTGTTGTTCTCAGCCCCTTCCTTTTCCACACAGTCAGTGCTATCTGAGCCATACTGCCTGGGAGGAGCGGAGGAGAGAAGGGGCACGTACGCGCCATGTGGAAGGATTAGTAATGTTTGAGTTGAGAGCAGAATGCGAATGAAACATTTTTGGGCTCAGTGGTTTGAGAAATACTTTACAAGATGGAGGATCTGGCACTTCTAATTTGACCTTTAGAAAGAGAAATGTACTTGGATTTCTATTCAATTTGAAATAATGTATAATCAGTTTAATGTTCCCAGAAAAATATTGCAGTAATTGGTTAATAAGCAGAGCGGTGTCAGAGCTGCCTCTCAATCTGTCCCACTCTCTCCCTGCAGCCTGCTGTCTGTCTCGCTTCTTGCGTCTTCGGCTGCAGTTATAGTGCTGGCGACAGCAACGCGACCGGCGCGCCAAAACAAATGCATTGTCCCCGTCGTCGGCGCTTGTAGTGCACGCGATGGCGACAAAGCGACGGAGCGACAGTGCTACATAAAATCTGGTAGTCACTGATATTTGATTTTTTCGGCGACGGTCTCCTCTTGCGGCCAATCAGGAGCTTCTCCGTCCCTCCTTTTTCTGACGTCACTGGCCTTGTAGCCAGCGATGTTGCCTAAAACTTTAAATATAACTTTTGCGATGGCGACGGCATCGGTCGCGTCGCCGGCACTATAAGCGTGGCCTTACTGTCTATCTCCTTGTGTTCTGCTGTCAGTCTCCCTCTCTTCATGTGTATTGCAGTATGTCCCTGCAGTCTTGCTGCCTGTCTCTCTGCTGTCTTTTCCTGTGTCCTGCAGTCTGTCCCCCTCTCGCTACATGTCCTTCTGTCCCTCTCTCTCCGTGTCCTTCTGTCTATCTCTCTTTCTCTGTCCTATCTCTCTCTCTCTCTCCGTGTCATGCTGTCTCTTTCTCTCTCCGTGTCCTTCTGTCTCTCTCTCTCTCTCTCTCGTGTCCTGCAGTTTCTCTCTCTCTCTCCCGTGTCCTGCTGTTTTTCTCTCTCTGGGGGCAATTCACTAAGCAGTGATAACTGCTTTTAAGTACGATAAATGCCTTTTAAGACCGATACTGTCTGCTGCGCAATTCACAAGCAGTGATAATAGTGCTTTATCGTCCGTAAAAGGCATTGTTTCAGCCAGGTAAAAAAAAATACATCTGATCAGGCAAAAAACGTAAAACGCGCCGTTTTTTGCCAGTCAGCACAATTCACTAAGCAGTGATAAGTGAATGGTACTTTAAAAGCACGCCAGATTTTTGCACCAGCTAAAGGCTGGCGCAAAAGAAATGGATCCATGAAGAAAATCATTGTTTAGTTTTTTTCCGCCACACAATTAATACAACAGGCCGGCGGGTGTCCCCCAGCGATCCCGTGGAAGTCAGGGTCCCACAAGTGATCCCCGCGTGGGTCCGGGGCCCATGGGTGATCGCCGCGGGAGTCTGGGGCCCATGGGTGATCCCCGCGGGAGTCCGGGGCCCTCAGGTGATCCCCGTGGGAGTCCGGGTCCCACAAGTGATCCCCGCGGGAGTCTGGGGCCCTCAGGTGATCCCCGTGGGAGTCCGGGGCCCTCAGGTGATCCCCGTGGGAGTTCGGGGTCCCCGCTGGCATGCGGTACTAATCTTGTGCCCAAAACAACACAACAGCCAATACTTTCAAATAAATACACCCCCCTTCCACCCCGCCTCCTAACACATACAGTACAATAATGGTCAAAATTACTATTATCCAGATATGGATAATAGTGCATTGGCCCATTTAAAATAAAACATTAACACAGTCCATGTCCTCCGTTGCCACAAACAATACAATCAAAAATACAATCTAATGTCCCCTAACCCCTTAATCACCATAGTGGTTAGTAACTGCTATAGTAATTAAGGGGTTAACCCACCCTCTCAAACTACCCACCCAGGAGGTCTAACCACCCTCCCCATGCAACTACCCCCACCCTTCACCCATTCATTGGTACAGTGGGTACATCATGCTCATATAATATGGGCATGATTTACCACTAGCATGAAATGGTGAAGGAATAAAAAAACAGGCCCAAATAAAACAACATGACATTGCAAAATAAACATATTACTAATGCCATTCAAACAATTGAATGGCACAGTGGGTACAGCATGCACATATGATATGAGCATGATATAACACTATGCCAGTCAATGGTCAACATAAAAATAAACAAATCAAAAACAAGATCCAATGCATGCAAAACAATCTCAAACTAAAAACAAATAAAGAAGTAAACCGAACAAAATTACCACCAATCAATTAATCAATTAATCCAAAATAAAGACCAGAATAAACAATTAAAACACCAAAACAAAACCATGAATAAATAAAATAAATATCTAAGTAAACTGCATCATTCAAAATCAAAAGTCAAAAATAATCCAACATTAAAAAGCAAACACAAATCAAAAGCCAGAAATAAACTATTTAAAACACCAGAAAAAAATGCCTGAACACGGCATCAATATGAAATATAAATAGCATGCAAATTAAAAATCAAGCAAGCATTTGCCAAAACAACCATTGCTTTTTATTGTATGTACAGCTGAACCCTGTTATAACGCGGTGCTCGGGGTTCACGAAATGAGACTGCGTTACAATGGGGATCGCGTTATAACCGGGATCGCGAAATGGCCGCTGCGCAAGGACTTACCCGGCATCTGCAGCTCTCTCCTCTCTCCCTGCGTGCGAGGCACATCTCAAAGGTTTTTTGCTAACGGACGGACACACACACACACACACACACACACACACACACACACACACACACACACACACACCTCCCCCCTTCACAAATAATTTTAGCATAACATGCAGGAATCGAACCCATGATTCTTCATACACTAGTAGCAATTCTCTACCTGCTACACCATAGGATTGGTGTGATGTCATTGACTCTATTATCAAAGTTAACTTCTACTGCACAGTACTAAGTTAAGTTAAGTTTGATTATAGAGTCAATGACATCACACCAATCCTATGGTGTAGTAGGTAGAGAATAATCACCAGTGTAGGAAGGGTCATGGGTTCGATTTCTGCATGGTATACTAAAATAATTAGTGTAGGGGGGAGGTGTGTGTGTGTGTGTGTGTCTGTTAGCAATAAAGCATTGAATGTTATAAAAAAAAAAAACTTGGAGATGTGCGTCGCTCACGTGTACCCATCCGGATGAAGCAGGGAGAGAGGAGAGAGCTGCAGATGCCGGGTAAGTCCTCGTGTGGCGGCCATTTCACAAAAAAACAAACTTGGAGATGTTTCTTTAAATCGGGAGCCACGTTGCGACCGCGTTATAGGCGGATCCGCGTTGTAGTGGATTGCGCTATAATGGGATGAGCTGTATCTATGTATGTATAGCCCTAAAGGGCCATACATAAATACATTTGGAATGAAAGTGTAAAAAAAAAAAAAAAAGCAATCACAAAAAAAATACAATAAAAAAAACCTGTAAATAAGAAATAACATACATTCAATATTTTTCCTTACCTTTAGATGTCTTCACCCTCCGATTCCGATGGTTACCGCAAGCTCTCGAACCAATCAACGATCCCAAACAGCAACCGGTCACAGTTAAAAAAAAAAATCCAAAGTCCTTTTCTTCTTTGTTTTTCTTCATCTGTAAATTGTAATCCAATTTTTGGGTCTTTCGGGGTCTTCTCGGTTTTTCTATCTTCTTCATCTGTATCTTCTTCATCCGGCACGCCCTTGTATTCCTATTGGAGGAGGAGGTCCTCCCTCCTCGGCTTCTTGCCGTCAAATGAAGTTGCACAGGCTTTTATAGGCCTGTGACGTCACATTTGAATACACATGGTTCACACGCCTCTGATTGGCTGTTAAAACCATGTGTTTTTTTTTTATGATGTTATGTAAAGGAAGTGAAGCCAGCCAATCAGAATGGCTGTGCTTCCTTTCCCTTTAACATGACGTCACCAAAAGCAACTTGGCTTCCGTCACATGGTACTTCAGTCAATCAGATTGTGGGAACTATATCCCCAATCTGATTGGTTGGTGCAGACCCCTGGACACCTGCGGAGACCACCCGAGGGCCCCAGGACACCCGCGGGGACCACTCAAGGGCCCCCGCCAGCCTATAGTAACATTCCAATGCTTAATTTTTTTTTAAATATACATGTAATGTATGTTAGGGGGGTATAGGGGTTGTTAGGACACCGGGGGTGGCTGCCTAGTACATATTGCAATGTTTATTGGGGGCAATTGGCCTTAACCCCTTCATTGCCTTAGCGGCTAGCCGCTAAGGTAATGAAGCTGCTTTAATGTATAATTTTTGTAATAATGTGCGGGAGCAGCGGGTCTCCTGAGCTGAACCGCTTTGATTTCTGGCTCAGGGACCCCCTGCTTCCTGAGTTACAGGTATGGGGCATCGGGTGCCAGTGTCGCCGCCATTTTTAAAGCATCCGCGTCACATGACGCTGGACATTTAAATAATGGAGGAGATACCGGCACCCCATACCTGGGCCTGTAACTTGGGAAGCAGGGGGTCCCCGAGGCTGAAATCAATGCGGTTCATCTCGGGAGACCCCCTGCTCCCGCACATTATTAATAAAAATTACATTAATGCAGCTTTATTACCATAGCGGCTAGCTGCTATGGTAATGAATTATTTTTTATTGATATGTGTGTTTCGATCATAGTGTACATGAGCAGGGGGTCTCCTGAGCTGAACCGCATTGGTTTCAGCCTCGGGGACCCCCTACTTCATGAGATACCGGCCCCGTTATGGGGTGCCGGAATCCCCAGTGCTTTTAAATCTCCCTCATCACGTGACCGGGGGATTTAAATCTGCAGGGGGATACCGGCACCCCGTAACGGGGCCGGTATCTCAGGAAGTAGGGGGTCCCCGAGGCTGAAACCAATGCGGTTCCGCTCAAGAGACCCCCTGCTCATGTACACTATGATCAAAATCAATATTCTTAATGCACGATCGCATGTAAGAGCCGTGCATGGAGGCGCAGTGTCTCCGTGCAGCGCTTACAGGCTGCTTTTTTTTCTATCAGCTATCGCGCTTTTTAATTTTTAGCACGATAGCTGGGGGTGAGGGGGGGGGGAACAGCTTGCGCAATTGGGCATGTTTTTGCCCGCACCTAACCAAATGCGCTTCACTTCTTAGTGAATCCCGCGCCTGGCTTCATTTTTTATCGTGGGATTACAAATTTCCCAATCGGGCGCAAAAGCTCACTGCTTAGTGAATCGCCCCCTATATGTGTCCTGCTGTCTCTCTCACTAACTGTTCTGCTGTTTCTCTCTCTCTCCCTCTGTGTCTTGCTGTCTCTCTCCTTCTGTGTCTTGCTGTCTCTCTTTCTCTCTCCCTCTGTGTCTTGCTGTCTCTCTCCCTCTGTGTCTTGCTGTCTCTCTTTCTCTCTCCCTCTGTGTCTTGCTGTCTCTCTTTCTCTCTCCCTCTGTGTCTTGCTGTCTCTCTTTCTCTCTCCCTCTGTGTCTTGCTGTCTCTCTTTCTCTCTCCCTCTGTGTCTTGCTGTCTCTCTTTCTCTCTCCCTCTGTGTCTTGCTGTCCTGTTGTTTCTCTCTCTCTCTCTCTCTCTCTCTCTCTCTCTCTCTCTCTCTCTCTCTCTCTCTCTCTCTCTCTCTCTCTCTCTCTCTCTCTCTCTCTCTCTCTCTCTCTCTCTCTCTCTCTCTCTCTCTCTCTCTCTCTCTCTCTCCTCCCCCCCCCCTTGTCCTGGTGTTTCTCTGGATAGTGATCGGGAGCTGCAGGTTCTGCTTGCTCTGCGGGGAGGGGTCGGGAGTTGCAGGTTCTGCTTGCTCTGCGGGGAGGGCTCGGAAGCTGCAGGTTCTGCTTGCTCTGCAGGGAGTGGTCGGGAGCTGCAGGTTCTGCTTGCTCTGCAGGGAGGGGTCGGGAGCTGCAGGTTCTGCTTGCTCTGCATGGAGGGGTCGGCAGCTGCAGGTTCTGCTTGCTCTGCGAGGAGGGGTCGGGAGCTGCAGGTTCTGCTTGCTCTGCGAGGAGGGGTCGGGAGCTGCAGGTTCTGCTTGCTCTGTGGGGAGGGGTCGGGAGCTGCAGGTTCTGCCTGTTCTGCGGGGAGGGGTCGGGACCTGCAGGTTCTGCTTGCTCTGCGAGGAGGGGTCGGCAGCTGCAGGTTCTGCTTGCTCTGCGGGGAGGGTTCGGGAGCTGCAGGTTCTGCTTGCTCTGCGGGGAGGGGTCGGGAGTTGCAGGTTCTGCCTGTTCTGCGGGGAGGGTTCGGGAGCTGCAGGTTCTGCTTAGTCTGCGGGGAGGGGTCGGCAGCTGCAGGTTCTGCTTGCTCTGCGGGGAGGGGTCGGGAGTTGCAGGTTCTGCTTGCTCTGTGGGGAGGGTTCGGGAGCTGCAGGTTCTGCTTGCTCTGCGGGGAGGGTTCGGGAGCTGCAGGTTCTGCTTAGTCTGCGGGGAGGGGTCGGCAGCTGCAGGTTCTGCTTGCTCTGCGGGGAGGGGTCGGGAGTTGCAGGTTCTGCTTGCTCTGTGTGGAGGGTTCGGGAGCTGCAGGTTCTGCTTGCTCTGCGGGGAGGGCTCGGAAGCTGCAGGTTCTGATTGCTCTGCGGGGAGGGTTCGGGAGCTGCAGGTTCTGCTTGCTCTGCGGGGAGGGTTCGGGAGCTGCAGGTTCTGCTTGCTCTGCGGGGAGGGTTCGGGAGCTGCAGGTTCTGCTTGCTCTGCGGGGAGGGGTCGGCAGCTGCAGGTTCTGCTTGCTTTGCGGGGAGGGGTCGGGAGCTGCAGGCTCTGCCTGCTCTGCGGGGAGGGGTCGGGAGCTGCAGGTTCTGCCTGCTCTGCGGGGAGGAGTCGGGAGCTGCAGGTTCTGCTTGCTCTGCAGGGAGGGGTCGGGAGCTGCAGGTTCTGCTTGCTCTGCAGGGAGGGGTCGGCAGCTGCATGTTCTGCTTGCTCTGCGGGGAGGGGTCGGGAGCTGCAGGTTCTGCTTGCTCTGCGGGGAGGGTTCGGGAGCTGCAGGTTCTGCTTGCTCTGCGGGGAGGGTTCGGGAGCTGCAGGTTCTGCTTGCTCTGCAGGGAGGGGTCGGCAGCTGCAGGTTCTGCTTGCTCTGCGTGGAGGGGTCGGGAGCTGCAGGCTCTGCCTGCTCTGCGGGGAGGGGTCGGGAGCTGCAGGTTCTGCTTGCTCTGCGGGGAGGGGTCGGGAGCTGCAGGTTCTGCTTGCTCTGTGGGGAGGGGTCGGGAGCTGCAGGTTCTGCTTGCTCTGCGGGGAGGGGTCGGGAGCTGCAGGTTCTGCTTGCTCTGCGGGGAGGGGTCGGGAGCTGCAGGTTCTGCTTGCTCTGCAGGGAGGGGTCGGGAGCTGCAGGTTCTGCTTGCTCTGCAGGGAGGGGTCGGGAGCTGCAGGTTCTGCTTGCTCTGCGGGGAGGGGTCGGGAGCTGCAGGTTCTGCTTGCTCTGCAGGGAGGGGTCGGGAGCTGCAGGCTCTGCTTGCTCTGCAGGGAGTGGTCGGGAGCTGCAGGCTCTGCACAATCCGGGGGGGGGGGGTGATTTGATTTGCTGATCTTTTATGAACTCTGTAATTTAATTTAATTCTCTCTATTCTAAATATTTGTTTCATTAATTGACCTAAACACGATAACTTGTGGCTTGCTTAATTAGTACCAGTCGGTCAGAGACAGATCATGGTGCCTCGTTACATAGCGTCTCCTAGCAACCCCTGTTAGGAGCACAACGCCAGAGGAAGAGGAGGGTGGGCACACGGTGACTGAAGCACACGGGAGGGTGGCGGTCAGAGCAGGGGAGAGATAGGGGAGGGGGGTCATAGCATTATACAGTACATACACCCATTATGCTGTGGCCTGAGGATTTTGGATTACACAATATATATATTCAGTGTTTGACAAACCTATACATTTGCTCACCCCGGGCGAGTGGATTTAACATCGTGGCGAGCTCCTATTGGCCCAAGCAGCACACGTTTGGTACTAGGTGGCGAGTAGATTTTTTTGTGTGGCGAGTAGATTTTGTGGTGATTTGTCAACCACTGTGTATATATATATATATATATATATATATATATATATATATATATATATATATATATACATACACACCGGAATACACACACACACACACACACACACACACACACACACACACACACACACACACACACACACACACACACACACACACACACACACACACACGTATATAGAGAGGGAGAGATCAATATATATACATATACACACACCGGTATGTATAGAGTAAGGCACTCCTTTAAGGTTAAGCACAGCGTGACTCGGTCAGGGACTGGCACATGCGATAGGTAAGGGAGCAGCACACCTGCAGCACACAGACGTACACTATATGGCAAATAGTAATGATGCTGTTCTGCTCCGGGTACTCACATGCAAATTGCAGCAGGGCCTGCCGGCTCAGGACGCTGCCCACGGAGTTGGTGGCCTCACATTGGTAGGTTCCTGTGTCCCAGGTCCGATCCGGCGAGGTTATAATTAAACTTCTGTCCAGCACTCGATATCGATAATCCTGAGCTTCATCCAGCAGTGACCCGTTCACCCTCCACCTGCAGGAAAGGGGCAGTCAACAGCAGCCGCAGGGGGTGAGCCGCAGGGAGTGCGCCGCAGGGGGTGTGCCGCAGGGAGTGCGCCGCAGGGGGTGTGCCGCAGGGAGTGCGCCGCAGGGAGTGCGGCTAACAGATTAGCAGGTATAGCAGAGTATATATCACATCTATCAGTACAGCACTATGGGCATCACTCTAATAAGAGTACAGCACAGGTTTCAGGTGAAACTCATCTGGATACAAATTTGGGGTAACAGGTTTGGGTGACACTCACCTGGTGACAGGTTTCGGGTGTCCCTGCACCTCACAGCTCAATCGCAGCGTCCGATCCTCTGAGTCCAGCGGGAATACGAGATTCGCCGGCTCCTGAGTGAAGACGGGACCCTGCAGAGCCATCTCATCTGGGGAGGGACACAGGGTGACACAACGGCACAGGGTGACACAGAACTCTCCTGGTATGGTTCCTGAGTTATTTGTTCAGGGACAGTTCTCCTCCCCTAAACAGAGACCAGTTCAGGGAGACCTGGCAAGTGTACGGCGCAGGGGAGGCGAGATCACGATGTCACCCAGCGTGCCTATATCAGTTTCATCCAGTAGAGGGAGCCAGTGACTGCCAGACAGGGACAGTGTCCAAGGTTCTGAAACCGCAGGCATGATGCCCTATGGCCATATGCCACTTTGTGCCATGTAAGGGACAGAGTGGGGGGTGGGGGGAGGGGATGTTCTGCCTGCCTTTCTTGACACCCCACAAATTAAGACTGTAGTTTGGTGAGTTGACCTCTTGGTGTGGGGTCTCTTTGCCTGCTGTGCAATGCTCTGCATGTTGTGCGATGCTCTGCAGTTCCCTGTGCTACGATCATGGGGCGAGGGTTCAGTGCAGCAGCTGATGCAACACTTGGCAGAAGTGTCAGGAACAGAGTAAGAAGTCACCCTCCCCCCCTCCACCCCCCTGAGAGGACGAATAAACACAGTAATTGTGCCTTTGGGGATGTGATGCCTCTGTCACTCCCTGGAGTCACCTTGTTTTGATGTGATATCAGCAGGGCAGGACAAGGAAAATGTGACTAACGCAACCTCTGCCTGCTTACAAGACAGGGGGGTGGCAAAGGGCCGTATGTCCCTCCAGTAGGTACACCCTGCAGTGAGTGGGGCAGGAATACTGGGAAATAAATCTTTAGTATCTGTGTCAATGTGTCACTTTGTTGTGGGTGGGCAAACTTCCCTATTATCTTGTCACTGTGTCACTTGTGGAGCATGTCAGGAACATGGTGAGATCCAGAGGACAGGGCGATGGGTATCAGACAGAATGAAGCTTCACAAAATAAAACACCTTCAGTGAATTTCATATGAGAGACATCTGAGATAATTTAGGTCTTATTTTAAGTACTAATATGAATTCAACCTTAGGAAATTAAACCAGGAAGAATTAATTGGATATGCAAATGAGATTATCTGGTATATAAATCTAATTACATACCAATTTGTTCTAACAGCATGAAAAAGAACAACTTGTTCCCCCGTAAATTGACTGTTTTAAAAAGCACCTGTATTTTTGTGCAAAGAACCAATGTACAACACATGGGAGCTCATTCAACAGCATTATACAGTGAACCGGACTCTACCCATGGACAATCACGCATATGTACCACTGATACACCATGGACTACAGGGTAGCATGTGTAATCTAGTGCTGAAGTAGTTATTGTGTCTAGCCAGTGAGGGGCCTGTGAGGCTGTAACATGGGGAGATCAGAGCTTGGTGTCAGTGAGGGGCCTGTGAGGCTGTAACATGGGGAGATCAGAGCTTGGTGTCAGTGAGGGGCCTGTGAGGCTGTAACATGGGGAGATCAGAGCTTGGTGTCAGTGAGGGGCCTGTGAGGGTGTAACATGGGGAGATCAGAGCTTGGTGTCAGGGAGGGGCCTGTGAGGGTGTAACATGGGGAGATCAGAGCTTGGTGTCAGTGAGGGGCCTGTGAGGCTGTAACATGGGGAGATCAGAGCTTGGTGTCAGTGAGGGGCCTGTGAGGGTGTAACATGGGGAGCTCAGAGCTTGGTGTCAGTGAGGAGCCTGTGAGGGTGTAACATGGGGAGCTCAGAGCTTGGTGTCAGTGAAGGGCCTGTGTGGGTGTAACATGGGGAGATCAGAGCTTGGTGTCAGTAAGGGGCCTCCTGTGAGGGTGTAACATGTGGAGATCAGAGCTTGGTGTCAGTGAGGAGCCTGTGAGGGTGTAACATGGGGAGCTCAGAGCTTGGTGTCAGTGAGGAGCCTGTGAGGGTGTAACATGGGGAGATCAGAGCTTGGTGTCAGTGAGGGGCCTGTGAGGATGTAACATGGGGAGTTCAGAGCTTGGTGTCAGTGAGAGGCCTGTGAGGATGTAACATGGGGAGATCAGAGCTTGGTGTCAGTGAGGGGCCTGTGAGGATATAACATGGGGAGATCAGAGCTTGGTGTCAGTGATGGGCCTGTGAGGGTGTAACATGGGGAGATCAGAGCTTGGAGTCAGTGATGGGCCTGTGAGGGTGTAACATGGGGAGATCAGAGCTTGGAGTCAGTGATGGGCCTGTGAGGATGTAACATGGGGAGATCAGAGCTTGGTGTCAGTGAGGAGCCTGTGAGGGTGTAACATGGGGAGATCAGAGCTTGGAGTCAGTGATGGGCCTGTGAGGGTGTAACATGGGGAGATCAGAGCTTGGAGTCAGTGATGGGCCTGTGAGGGTGTAACATGTGGAGATCAGAGCTTGGTGTCAGTGAGGAGCCTGTGAGGGTGTAACATGGGGAGCTCAGAGCTTGGTGTCAGTGAGGAGCCTGTGAGGGTGTAACATGGGGAGATCAGAGCTTGGTGTCAGTGAGGGGCCTGTGAGGATGTAACATGGGGAGTTCAGAGCTTGGTGTCAGTGAGAGGCCTGTGAGGATGTAACATGGGGAGATCAGAGCTTGGTGTCAGTGAGGGGCCTGTGAGGATATAACATGGGGAGATCAGAGCTTGGTGTCAGTGATGGGCCTGTGAGGGTGTAACATGGGGAGATCAGAGCTTGGAGTCAGTGATGGGCCTGTGAGGATGTAACATGGGGAGATCAGAGCTTGGTGTCAGTGAGGGGCCTGTGAGGATGTAACATGGGGAGATGAGAGCTTGGTGTCAGTGATGAGCCTGTGAGGATGTAACATGGGGAGATCAGAGCTTGGTGTCAGTGAGGGGCCTGTGAGGATGTAACATGGGGAGTTCAGAGCTTGGTGTCAGTGAGAGGCCTGTGAGGGTGTAACATGGGGAGATCAGAGCTTGGTGTCAGTGAGGGGCCTGTGAGGGTGTAACATGGGGAGATCAGAGCTTGGTGTCAGTGAGGAGCCTGTGAGGGTGTAACATGGGGAGTTCAGAGCTTGGTGTCAGTGAGGAGCCTGTGAGGGTGTAACATGGGGAGCTCAGAGCTTGGTGTCAGTGAGGAGCCTGTGAGGATGTAACATGGGGAGATCAGAGCTTGGTGTCAGTGAGGGGCCTGTGAGGATGTAACATGGGGAGATCAGAGCTTGGTGTCAGTGAGGGGCCTGTGAGGATGTAACATGGGGAGATCAGAGCTTGGTGTCAGTGATGGGCCTGTGAGGGTGTAACATGGGGAGATCAGAGCTTGGTGTCAGTGAGGAGCCTGTGAGGATGTAACATGGGGAGATCAGAGCTTGGTGTCAGTGAGGGGCCTGTGAGGATGTAACATGGGGAGATCAGAGCTTGGTGTCAGTGATGAGCCTGTGAGGATGTAACATGGGGAGATCAGAGCTTGGTGTCAGTGAGGGGCCTGCGAGGATGTAACATGGGGAGATCAGAGCTTGGTGTCAGTGAGGGGCCTGTGAGGATGTAACATGGGGAGTTCAGAGCTTGGTGTCAGTGAGAGGCCTGTGAGGGTGTAACATGGGGAGATCAGAGCTTGGTGTCAGTGAGGGGCCTGGAGGGTGTAACATGGTGAGATCAGAGCTTGGTGTCAGTGAGGAGCCTGTGAGGGTGTAACATGGGGAGTTCAGAGCTTGGTGTCAGTGAGGAGCCTGTGAGGGTGTAACATGGGGAGCTCAGAGCTTGGTGTAGGTGAGGAGCCTGTGAGGATGTAACATGGGGAGATCAGAGCTTGGTGTCAGTGAGGGGCCTGTGAGGATGTAACATGGGGAGATCAGAGCTTGGTGTCAGTGATGGGCCTGTGAGGGTGTAACATGGGGAGATCAGAGCTTGGAGTCAGTGATGGGCCTGTGAGGATGTAACATGGGGAGATCAGAGCTTGGTGTCAGTGAGGGGCCTGTGAGGATGTAACATGGGGAGATCAGAGCTTGGTGTCAGTGATGAGCCTGTGAGGATGTAACATGGGGAGATCAGAGCTTGGTGTCAGTGAGGGGCCTGCGAGGATGTAACATGGGGAGATCAGAGCTTGGTGTCAGTGAGGGGCCTGTGAGGGTGTAACATGGGGAGTTCAGAGCTTGGTGTCAGTGAGGAGCCCGTGAGGGTGTAACATGGGGAGCTCAGAGCTTGGTGTCAGTGAGGAGCCTGTGAGGATGTAACATGGGGAGATCAGAGCTTGGTGTCAGTGAGGGGCCTGTGAGGATGTAACATGGGAAGATCAGAGCTTGGTGTCAGTGATGGGCCTGTGAGGGTGTAACATGGGGAGATCAGAGCTTGGAGTCAGTGATGGGCCTGTGAGGATGTAACATGGGGAGATCAGAGCTTGGTGTCAGTGAGGGGCCTGTGAGGATGTAACATGGGGAGATCAGAGCTTGGTGTCAGTGATGAGCCTGTGAGGATGTAACATGGGGAGATCAGAGCTTGGTGTCAGTGAGGGGCCTGCGAGGATGTAACATGGGGAGATCAGAGCTTGGTGTCAGTGAGGGGCCTGTGAGGATGTAACATGGGGAGTTCAGAGCTTGGTGTCAGTGAGAGGCCTGTGAGGGTGTAACATGGGGAGATCAGAGCTTGGTGTCAGTGAGGGGCCTGTGAGGGTGTAACATGGGGAGATCAGAGCTTGGTGTCAGTGAGGAGCCTGTGAGGGTGTAACATGGGGAGTTCAGAGCTTGGTGTCAGTGAGGAGCCTGTGAGGGTGTAACATGGGGAGCTCAGAGCTTGGTGTCAGTGAGGAGCCTGTGAGGATGTAACATGGGGAGATCAGAGCTTGGTGTCAGTGAGGGGCCTGTGAGGATGTAACATGGGGAGATCAGAGCTTGGTGTCAGTGATGGGCCTGTGAGGGTGTAACATGGGGAGATCAGAGCTTGGAGTCAGTGATGGGCCTGTGAGGATGTAACATGGGGAGATCAGAGCTTGGTGTCAGTGAGGGGCCTGTGAGGATGTAACATGGGGAGATCAGAGCTTGGTGTCAGTGATGAGCCTGTGAGGATGTAACATGGGGAGATCAGAGCTTGGTGTCAGTGAGGGGCCTGCGAGGATGTAACATGGGGAGATCAGAGCTTGGTGTCAGTGAGGGGCCTGTGAGGCTGTAACATGGGGAGATCAGAGCTTGGTGTCAGTGAGGGGCCTGTGAGGGTGTAACATGGGGAGATCAGAGCTTGGTGTCAGTGAGGGGCTAGTGAGGCTGTAACATGGGGAGATCAGAGCTTGGTGTCAGTGAGGGGCTTGTGAGGGTGTAACATGGGGAGATCAGAGCTTGGTGTCAGTGAGGGGCCTGTGAGGGTGTAACATGGGGAGATCAGAGCTTGGAGTCAGTGAGGGGCCTGTGAGGGTGCAACATGGGGAGATCAGAGCTTGGTGTCAGTGAGGGGCCTGTGAGGGTGTAACATGGGGAGATCAGAGCTTGGTGTCAGTGAGGAGCCTGTGAGGGTGTAACATGGGGAGATCAGAGCTTGGTGTCAGTGAGGGGCCTGTGAGGGTGTAACATGGGGAGATCAGAGCTTGGTGACAGTGAGGGGCCTGTGAGGGTGTAACATGGGGAGATCAGAGCTTGGTGTCAGTGAGGGCCTGTGAGGGTGTAACATGGGGAGATCAGAGCTTGGTGTCAGTGAGGGGCCTGTGAGGGTGTAACATGGGGACATCAGAGCTTGGTGTCAGTGAGGAGCCTGTGAGGGTGTAACATGGGGAGATCAGAGCTTGGTGTCAGTGAGAGGCCTGTGAGGGTGTAACATGGGGAGATCAGAGCTTGGTGTCAGTGAGGGGCCTGTGAGGGTGTAACATGGGGAGATCAGAGCTTGGTGTCAGTGAAGGGGCCTGTGAGGATGTAACATGGGGAGATCAGAGCTTGGTGTCAGTGAGGAGCCTGTGAGGATGTAACATGGGGAGATCAGAGCTTGGTGTCAGTGAGGGGCCTGTGAGGGTATAACATGGGGAGATCAGAGCTTGGTGTCAGTGAGGGGCCTGTGAGGGTGTAACATGGGGAGATCAGAGCTTGGTGTCAGTGAGAGGCCTGTGAGGGTGTAACATGGGGAGATCAGAGCTTGGTGTCAGTGAGAGGCCTGTGAGGGTGTAACATGGGGAGATCAGAGCTTGGTGTCAGTGAGGAGCCTGTGAGGGTGTAACATGGGGAGATCAGAGCTTGGTGTCAGTGAGGGCCTGTGTGGGTGTAACATGGGGAGATCAGAGCTTGGTGTCAGTAAGGGGCCTCCTGTGAGGGTGTAACATGGGGAGATCAGAGCTTATTGTCAGTGAGGAGCCTGTGAGGGTGTAACATGGGGAGATCAGAGCTTGGTGTCAGTGAGGAGCCTGTGAGGGTGTAACATGGGCAGCTCAGAGCTTGGTGTCAGTGAGGAGCCTGTGAGGGTGTAATATGGGGAGATCAGAGCTTGGTGTCAGTGAGGAGCCTGTGAGGGTGTAACATGGGGAGATCAGAGCTTGGTGTCAGTGAGGGGCATGTGAGGGTGTAATATGGGGAGATCAGAGCTTGGTGTCAGTGAGGGGCTAGTGAGGGTGTAACATGGGGCGATCAGAGCTTGGTGTCAGTGAGGAACCTGTGAGGCTGTAACATGGGGTGATCAGAGCTTGGTGTCAGTGAGGGGTGTGTGAGGGTGTAACATGGGGAGATCAGAGCTTGGTGTCAGTGAGGGGCCTGTGAGGGTGTAACATGGGGAGATCAGAGCTTGGTGTCAGTGAGGGGCCTGTGAGGGTGTAACATGGGGAGATCAGAGCTTGGTGTCAGTGAGGAGCCTGTGAGGGTGTAACATGGGGAGATCAGAGCTTTGTGTCAGTGAGGGGCCTGTGAGGCTGTAACATGGGGAGATCAGAGCTTGGTGTCAGTGAGGGCCTGTGAGGGTGTAACATGGGGAGATCAGAGCTTGGTGTCAGTGAGGGGCCTGTGAGGGTGTAACATGGGGACATCAGAGCTTGGTGTCAGTGAGGAGCCTGTGAGGGTGTAACATGGGGAGATCAGAGCTTGGTGTCAGTGAGGGGCCTGTGAGGGTGTAACATGGGGAGATCAGAGCTTGGTGTCAGTGAGGGGCCTGTGAGGGTGTAACATGGGGAGATCAGAGCTTGGTGTCAGTGAAGGGGCCTGTGAGGATGTAACATGGGGAGATCAGAGCTTGGTGTCAGTGAGGAGCCTGTGAGGATGTAACATGGGGAGATCAGAGCTTGGTGTCAGTGAGGGGCCTGTGAGGGTATAACATGGGGAGATCAGAGCTTGGTGTCAGTGAGGGGCCTGTGAGGGTGTAACATGGGGAGATCAGAGCTTGGTGTCAGTGAGAGGCCTGTGAGGGTGTAACATGGGGAGATCAGAGCTTGGTGTCAGTGAGAGGCCTGTGAGGGTGTAACATGGGGAGATCAGAGCTTGGTGTCAGTGAGGAGCCTGTGAGGGTGTAACATGGGGAGATCAGAGCTTGGTGTCAGTGAGGGCCTGTGTGGGTGTAACATGGGGAGATCAGAGCTTGGTGTCAGTAAGGGGCCTCCTGTGAGGGTGTAACATGGGGAGATCAGAGCTTGGTGTCAGTGAGGAGCCTGTGAGGGTGTAACATGGGCAGCTCAGAGCTTGGTGTCAGTGAGGAGCCTGTGAGGGTGTAATATGGGGAGATCAGAGCTTGGTGTCAGTGAGGAGCCTGTGAGGGTGTAACATGGGGAGATCAGAGCTTGGTGTCAGTGAGGGGCATGTGAGGGTGTAATATGGGGAGATCAGAGCTTGGTGTCAGTGAGGGGCTAGTGAGGGTGTAACATGGGGCGATCAGAGCTTGGTGTCAGTGAGGAACCTGTGAGGCTGTAACATTGGGTGATCAGAGCTTGGTGTCAGTGAGGGGTGTGTGAGGGTGTAACATGGGGAGATCAGAGCTTGGTGTCAGTGAGGGGCCTGTGAGGGTGTAACATGGGGAGATCAGAGCTTGGTGTCAGTGAGGGGCCTGTGAGGGTGTAACATGGGGAGATCAGAGCTTGGTGTCAGTGAGGAGCCTGTGAGGGTGTAACATGGGGAGATCAGAGCTTTGTGTCAGTGAGGGGCCTGTGAGGCTGTAACATGGGGAGATCAGAGCTTGGTGTCAGTGAGGGGCCTGTGAGGGTGTAACATGGGGAGATCAGAGCTTGGTGTCAGTGAGGGGCCTGTGAGGGTGTAACATGGGGAGATCAGAGCTTGGTGTCAGTTAGGAGCCTGTGAGGCTGTAACATGGGGAGATCAGAGCTTGGTGTCAGTGAGGAGCCTGTGAGGGTGTAACATGGGGAGATCAGAGCTTGGTGTCAGTGAGGGGCCTGTGAGGGTGTTACATGGGGAGATCAGAGCTTGGTGTCAGTGAGAGGCCTATGAGGGTGTAACATGGGGAAATCAGAGCTTGGTGTCAGTGAGAGGCCTGTGAGGGTGTAACATGGGGAGCTCAGAGCTTGGTGTCAGTGAGGGGTCTGTGAGGCTGTAACATGGGGAGATCAGAGCTTGGTGTCAGTGAGGAGCCTGTGAGGCTGTAACATGGGGAGATCAGAGCTTGGTGTTAGTGAGGGTGTAACATGGGGAGATCAGAGCTTGGTGTCAGTGAGGGGCCTGTGAGGGTGTAACATGGGGAGCTCAGAGCTTGGTGTCAGTGAGGGGCCTGTGAGGGTGTAACGTGGGGAGCTCAGAGCTTGGTGTCAGTGAGAGGCCTGTGAGGGTGTAACATGGAGAGATCAGAGCTTGGTGTCAGTGAGAGGCCTGTGAGGATGGAACATGGGGAGATCAGAGCTTGGTGTCAGTGAGGAGCCTGTGAGGATGTAACATGGGGAGCTCAGAGCTTGGTGTCAGTGAGAAGCCTGTGAGGATGTAACATGGGGAGATCAGAGCTTGGTGTCAGTGAGGGGCCTGTGAGGGTGTAACATGGGGAGATCAGAGCTTGGTGTCAGTGAAGGGCCTGTGAGGGTGTAACATGCGGAGATCAGAGCTTGGTGTCAGTGAGGAGCCTGTGAGGGTGTAACATGGGGAGATCAGAGCTTGGTGTCAGTGAGGAGCCTGTGAGGCTGTAACATGGGGAGCTCAGAGCTTGGTGTCAGTGAGAAGCCTGTGAGGATGTAACATGGGGAGACCAGAGCTTGGTGTCAGTGAGGGGCCTGTGAGGGTGTAACATGGGGAGATCAGAGCTTGGTGTCAGTGAGGGGCCTGTGAGGGTGTAACATGGGGAGATCAGAGCTTGGTGTCAGTGAGAGGCCTGTGAGGGTGTAACATGGAGAGCTCAGAGCTTGGTGTCAGTGAGGGGCCTGTGAGGCTGTAACATGGGGAGATCAGAGCTTGGTGTCAGTGAAGGGCCTGTGAGGGTGTAACATGGGGAGATCAGAGCTTGGTGTCAGTGAAGGGCCTGTGAGGGTGTAACATGGGGAGATCAGAGCTTGGTGTCAGTGAGAGGCCTGTGAGGCTGTAACATGGGGAGATCAGAGCTTGGTGTCAGTGAGGGGCCTGTGAGGGTGTAACATGGGGAGATCAGAGCTTGGTGTCAGTGAGGAGCCTGTGAGGGTGTAACATGGGGAGATCAGAGCTTGGTGTCAGTGAGGGGCCTGTGAGGATGTAACATGGGGAGATCAGAGCTTGGTGTCAGTGAGAGGCCTGTGAGGATGTAACATGGGGAGATCAGAGCTTGGTGTCAGTGAGGGGCCTGTGAGGGTGTAACATGGGGAGGTCAGAGCTTGGTGTCAGTGAGGGGCTGTGAGGGTGTAACATGGGGAGATCAGAGCTTGGTGTCAGTGAGGAGCCTGTGAGGATGTAACATGGGGAGATCAGAGCTTGGTGTGAGTGAGAGGCCTGTGAGGATGTAACATGGGGAGATCAGAGCTTGGTGTCAGTGAGGGGCCTGTGAGGGTGTAACATGGGGAGATCAGAGCTTGGTGTCAGTGAGGAGCCTGTGAGGATGTAACATGGGGAGATCAGAGCTTGGTGTGAGTGAGAGGCCTGTGAGGATGTAACATGGGGAGATCAGAGCTTGGTGTCAGTGAGGGGCCTGTGAGGGTGTAACATGGGGAGATCAGAGCTTGGTGTCAGTGAGGGGCCTGTGAGGATGTAACATGGGGAGATCAGAGCTTGGTGTCAGTGAGAGGCCTGTGAGGATGTAACATGGGGAGATCAGAGCTTGGTGTCAGTGAGGGGCCTGTGAGGGTGTAACATGGGGAGATCAGAGCTTGGTGTCAGTGAAGGGCCTGTGAGGGTGTAACATGGGGAGATCAGAGCTTGGTGTCAGTGAGGAGCCTGTGAGGCTGTAACATGGGGAGCTCAGAGCTTGGTGTCAGTGAGGAGCCTGTGAGGGTGTAACATGGGGAGATCAGAGCTTGGTGTCAGTGAGGAGCCTGTGAGGCTATAACATGGGGAGCTCAGAGCTTGGTGTCAGTGAGAAGCCTGTGAGGATGTAACATGGGAAGATCAGAGCTTGGTGTCAGTGAGGGGCCTGTGAGGGTGTAACATGGGGAGATCAGAGCATGGTGTCAGTGAGGGGCCTGTGAGGGTGTAACATGGGGAGATCAGAGCTTGGTGTCAGTGAGAGGCCTGTGAGGGTGTAACATGGGGAGCTCAGAGCTTGGTGTCAGTGAGGGGCCTGTGAGGCTGTAACATGGGGAGATCAGAGCTTGGTGTCAGTGAAGGGCCTGTGAGGGTGTAACATGGGGAGATCAGAGCTTGGTGTCAGTGAAGGGCCTGTGAGGGTGTAACATGGGGAGATCAGAGCTTGGTGTCAGTGAGAGGCCTGTGAGGCTGTAACATGGGGAGATCAGAGCTTGGTGTCAGTGAGGGGCCTGTGAGGGTGTAACATGGGGAGATCAGAGCTTGGTGTCAGTGAGGAGCCTGTGAGGGTGTAACATGGGGAGATCAGAGCTTGGTGTCAGTGAGGGGCCTGTGAGGATGTAACATGGGGAGATCAGAGCTTGGTGTCAGTGAGGGGCTGTGAGGGTGTAACATGGGGAGATCAGAGCTTGGTGTCAGTGAGGAGCCTGTGAGGGTGTAACATGGGGAGATCAGAGCTTGGTGTCAGTGAGGAGCCTGTGAGGATGTAACATGGGGAGATCAGAGCTTGGTGTCAGTGAGAGGCCTGTGAGGATGTAACATGGGGAGATCAGAGCTTGGTGTCAGTGAGGGGCCTGTGAGGGTGTAACATGGGGAGATCAGAGCTTGGTGTCAGTGAGGGGCCTGTGAGGATGTAACATGGGGAGATCAGAGCTTGGTGTCAGTGAGAGGCCTGTGAGGATGTAACATGGGGAGATCAGAGCTTGGTGTCAGTGAGGGGCCTGTGAGGGTGTAACATGGGGAGGTCAGAGCTTGGTGTCAGTGAGGGGCTGTGAGGGTGTAACATGGGGAGATCAGAGCTTGGTGTCAGTGAGGGGCCTGTGAGGGTGTAACATGGGGAGATCAGAGCTTGGTGTCAGTGAGGAGCCTGTGAGGGTGTAACATGGGGAGATCAGAGCTTGGTGTCAGTGAGGGGCCTGTGAGGGTGTAACATGTGGAGATCAGAGCTTGGTGTCAGTGAGGAGCCTGTGAGGGTGTAACATGGGGAGATCAGAGCTTGGTGTCAGTGAGGAGCCTGTGAGGGTGTAACATGGGGAGATCAGAGCTTGGTGTCAGTGATGAGCCTGTGAGGGTGTAACATGGGGAGATCAGAGCTTGGTGTCAGTGAGAGGCCTGTGAGGGTGTAACATGGGGAGCTCAGAGCTTGGTGTCAGTGAGAGGCCTGTGAGGGTGTAACATGGGAAGCTCAGAGCTTGGTGTCAGTGAGAGGCCTGTGAGGATGTAACATGGGGAGATCAGAGCTTGGTGTCAGTGAGGGGCCTGTGAGGGTGTAACATGGGGAGATCAGAGCTTGGTGTCAGTGAGGGGCCTGTGAGGCTGTAACATGGGGAGATCAGAGCTTGGTGTCAGTGAGGGGCCTGTGAGGGTGTAACATGGGGAGCTCAGAGCTTGGTGTCAGTGAGAGGCCTGTGAGGGTGTAACATGGGGAGCTCAGAGCTTGGTGTCAGTGAGGGGCCTGTGAGGGTGTAACATGGGGAGATCAGAGCTTGGTGTCAGTGAGAGGCCTGTGAGGGTGTAACATGGGGAGCTCAGAGCTTGGTGTCAGTGAGGGGCCTGTGAGGGTGTAACATGGGGAGATCAGAGCTTGGTGTCAGTGAGGGGCCTGTGAGGGTGTAACATGGGGAGATCAGAGCTTGGTGTCAGTGAGGGGCCTGTGAGGGTGTAACATGGGGAGATCAGAGCTTGGTGTCAGTGAGGGGCCTGTGAGGGTGTAACATGGGGAGCTCAGAGCTTGGTGTCAGTGAGGGGCCTGTGAGGGTGTAACATGGGGAGATCAGAGCTTGGTGTCAGTGAGGGGCCTGTGAGGGTGTAACATGGGGAGATCAGAGCTTGGTGTCAGTGAGGGGCCTGTGAGGGTGTAACATGGGGAGCTCAGAGCTTGGTGTCAGTGAGAGGCCTGTGAGGCTGTAACATGGGGAGATCAGAGCTTGGTGTCAGTGAGGGGCCTGTGAGGGTGTAACATGGGGAGATCAGAGCTTGGTGTCAGTGAGGAGCCTGTGAGGGTGTAACATGGGGAGATCAGAGCTTGGTGTCAGTGAGGGGCCTGTGAGGGTGTAACATGGGGAGATCAGAGCTTGGTGTCAGTGAGGAGCCTGTGAGGGTGTAACATGGGGAGATCAGAGCTTGGTGTCAGTGAGGAGCCTGTGAGGGTGTAACATGGGGAGATCAGAGCTTGGTGTCAGTGAAGGGCCTGTGAGGGTGTAACATGGGGAGCTCAGAGCTTGGTGTCAGTGAGGGGCCTGTGAGGGTGTAACATGTGGAGATCAGAGCTTTGTGTCAGTGAGGAGCCTGTGAGGCTGTAACATGGGGAGATCAGAGCTTGGTGTCAGTGAGGCTGTAACATGGGGAGATCAGAGCTTGGTGTCAGTGAGGCTGTAACATGGGGAGATCAGAGCTTGGTGTCAGTGAGGAGCCTGTGAGGGTGTAACATGGGGAGATCAGAGCTTGGTGTCAGTGAGGGGCCTGTGAGGCTGTAACATGGGGAGATCAGAGCTTGGTGTCAGTGAGGGGCCTGTGAGGCTGTAACATGGGGAGATCAGAGCTTGGTGTCAGTGAGGGGCCTGTGAGGATGTAACATGGGGAGATCAGAGCTTGGTGTCAGTGAGGAGCCTGTGAGGGTGTAACATGGGGAGATCAGAGCTTGGTGTCAGTGAGGGGCCTGTGAGGCTGTAACATGGGGAGATCAGAGCTTGGTGTCAGTGAGGGGCCTGTGAGGGTGTAACATGGGGAGATCAGAGCTTGGTGTCAGTGAGGGGCCTGTGAGGCTGTAACATGGGGAGATCAGAGCTTGGTGTCAGTGAGGGGCCTGTGAGGCTGTAACATGGGGAGATCAGAGCTTGGTGTCAGTGAGGGGCCTGTGAGGGTGTAACATGGGGAGATCAGAGCTTGGTGTCAGTGAGGGGCCTGTGAGGATGTAACATGGGGAGATCAGAGCTTGGTGTCAGTGAGGGGCCTGTGAGGGTGTAACATGGGGAGGTCAGAGCTTGGTGTCAGTGAGGGGCTGTGAGGGTGTAACATGGGGAGATCAGAGCTTGGTGTCAGTGAGGCTGTAACATGGGGAGATCAGAGCTTGGTGTCAGTGAAGGGGAAATACACGTCCCCCCTAATAAGGCACAGCTGAGTGGGCTCTGCTTCTCTTTGCTGAACGGAGGAATCACTTACACTAAGGTATTTTTACATCACAAACTTTGAAATGACACTTTACCTGCAAGGCACAGCATGAATGAGTGAAATGCCAGCAGTTTCCATAGTAACCTCATCCTCACTTTCCGGGGTCAGACGCCTCTCTCCAGCCGCTGAGTGCAGGCAGATCTGCGCTGCGCCAAGTTAACGCTTTTATCTATGAGAGACGGACAGCGAATTTATAACCCTGCACCAGAGAGCACGTGTAAGGACAATCAGCCTCGCTAACCCTGCAGCCCCCTCTGCACCTCCAATACAGACCCCTACAAACACAGCTATGTCACTGCCTCACACTCATGCCCTGCTATTCCAGTGCTGAGTAACTGGTCCTCGCACCATCCTGCAGACCCCCTGCTATTCCAGTACTGATCTCCACACACATCCTCACATCCTCTGTTTGACATATTACAAACCCTTCGTATTGATGCAAGGTTAAAAGATCCCCAAATCAATTGATATTTAAGACTTCGCCATTTGTTAGCATCTCTGCTGGGAACGTGAGAGTCTTTGAGAGAGATCAGATCTGCATCTCTAGAATTAACACACTGCGGGAGTGGGCAAATACCACTTAGGGAAGAGCCGGAGAAGGCTGCTGGGGACAAGTGACATGTTCCTCCATCCCCTGGGCTGCATGGCAGGGATGACAATTACAGTTACCAAGTGACACTGATCCCTGGGGGAGCTCCGGCATGTCCTGTCCAGGATCAATCTCTGCTCTGAGAGCGTCTCTCTGCAAAGTTGCCCCCAGGTTGAATCCTGAAGAAGGACTTTCTAGGGGCATTTCTGTTTGCAGAACAATGAGACAGAAACTTAATTTAGGGGGATGTGTGTGTGAGTGCTTGTGTCAATGCGTGAGTGTGAATGCGTGCGTGAGAGTGTGAATGTGCCCGTGTGTGTGTGTGTGTGAATTTGTGCGTGTGTGAGTGTGAATGTCTGTGTGTGTTTGTGGGAATGTGTGTAGGTGTGTTTGTGTGAGAGTTTGTGGAAACGTGTGAATGTGTGTGTGTGTGAATGCGTGAGTGAGAGTGTGTATGAATGTGTGAATGTGTGTGTGTTTGTGGGAATGTGTGTACGTGTGTTTGTGTGAGAGTTTGTGGGAACGTGTGAATGTGTGTGTGTGTGTGTGTGTGTGTGTGTGTGTGTGTGTGTGTGTGTGTGTGTGTGTGTGTGTGTGTGTGTGTGTGACTGCATGAGTGAGAGTGTGTATGAATGTGTGAATATGTGTGTTTGCATGAATTTGTATGTGTGTTTGTGGGAATGTGTGTACGTGTGTTTGTGTGAGAGTTTGTGGGAACGTGTGAATGTGTGTGTGTGTGTGTGTGTGTGTGTGAATGCATGAGTGAGAGTGTGTATGAATGTGTGAATGTGTGTGTTTGCATGAATTTGTGTGTGTGTTTGTGGGAATGTGTGTACGTGTGTTTGTGTGAGAGTTTGTGGGACCGTGTGAATGTGTGTGTGTGTGAATGCATTAGTGAGAGTGTGTATGAATGTGTGAATGTGTGTGTTTGCATGAATTTGTGTGTGTGTTTGTGGTAATGTGTGTACGTGTGTTTGTGTGAGAGTTTGTGGGAACGTGTGAATGTGTGTGTGTGTGAATGCGTGCGTGCATGTGTGAGTGTGAATGCGTGCGTGAGAGTGTGAATGCGTCCGTGTGTGTGAATGCGTGTGTGCGAGTGGGAATGTCTGTGTGTGTTTGTGGGAATGTATGTAGGTGTGTTTGTGTGAGAGTTTGTGGAAACGTGTGAATGTGTGTGTGTGTGTGTGAATGCGTGAGTGAGAGTGTGTATGAATGTGTGTGTTTGCATGAATTTGTGTGTGTTTGTGGTAATGTGTGTACGTGTGTTTGTGTGAGAGTTTGTGGGAACGTGTGAATGTGTGTGTGTGTGTGTGTGTGTGTGTGTGAATGCATGAGTGAGAGTGTGTATGAATGTGTGAATGTGTGTGTTTGCATTAATTTGTGTGTGTGTTTGTGGGAATGTGTGTACGTGTATGCGTGTGTGTGAATGCGTGTGTGTCAATGCATGTGTGAATCCGTTTGTGTGAAAGTGCGCATCCATATGCATGTGAATACGTGTGAATATATGAATTGGAAAGACCGGATCAGTATACCTCTTTCTACAGAAGAATGGGGGGTTATTTTATCCCGGGGGGTCATTTTTTACACGCCTAAGTGGCCGTTCTCCGATGAAATGGGAGATTCCAACAGATAATGGCAAATGGTCACTTCAACGTGCAAATAATTAGCCCTTACATGTAGATCTCCAGACCAAAAAAGGATCTTGTTAAGATGTACATTCTGTAAAACACAGACACACAAACACATAGACAACACACAATGCAACATCACTGCACCACACACAGGAAACCTCCCAATCATTCCAAGCAATTATTCTCATTTCCTATAGCTTTATCTGCCATCAAATATGAGATTTTCTCAACATTGAAGTGTAAATAAATGGGGGGGGGGGGGAATAAATGGGGGGGGGGGGGGGGGCTCGTCACAGGAGAGGAGACATTGCAGGTGTAATCACGCCGAGTTTAGGACTTTGCTTGGCTGATTTACCAGGTTGTTTAGCAACAGGAACACATGTTCTCAGATTAAAGGGTGCAAGACACGGAATGAGCGTGACCTGCTGGAGGAGAGAGGGGTGAGCAGCGCAGTCATGTCACACTTACATTATTGATCCCTAAATGGGAAACGACCGTGGACAAAAGACAGAAAAACAGCACAAGAGCAAATCAGGCCATAAAAACGTCTCCACGTACCCCCCTCCCCTCTCTTGTTCTTGCTCCTGCCCCCCTCCTCTCTCTGCTCGTATGGTCACCTCCACCCTCTCTGCTTGTGCTTTCTTCCATCTCATGTTATTTATTTTTTTTAAATCTACTGATTTGTGCTGCGGGTTAAATGCAATTTATGACTTGGACAGATTTACTTGAAAATATTCCTGCAGGGCCGACCCCGGGGAGCTGGTCTCATTGTGTTGTATTTATAGGTGCATGGATGAGACTTGTTTTATTGGATGGAATTGTACCAGGACAGCTTTGCTGGAGGAATTAAAGTGACTCCATGATTAGCAAGGGGTGAAATATGTGTGGGAATCACAACCCCCCCCCTCCTCCTCCTCCTCCTCACCCGACCCCCACCACCCTTCTTCCCCTGATCCTCGATTTGTTTATTGTTATTATTTCTATAAGTAGATATGAAATTATCCCAAAGCTAGATTCAGTACCATGAGGCCATCCGCAGGAAACCCATGCCTCTCTCAGGGCTCCATTAGAGAAGGCCTTATCTAGAGCAAAAGATGTCTTACTGTCCAAAAAGGTTCATTGTTATAATGAAGACCGTTTATCATGAAATAATAAAAACCAATATAAGGGTAAAGATGATTCATTTTAATAGATGTTGCAAGATCTCAGCACCACCAGTGTCCCTTCTCCAGGCAAGTGTAGTCAACTGTATTTCTAAAAGCAAACGTTCTTGTGAATTGCCACAGGAAGGTAACCCAACTCTACATGTGTTCTTGGATGCCCATGATTCTGGTAATGAAATAATCCCCCACCCTCTCTCTGCACACACTCTGCTGTCATGCCCTGAGCCTACACTGCGATGGTAGCAATGGGGGGGGGGGGGGGAGGTCTCACTGATATGCAGCCCATAGGAATCCAGACTATTTATTGGGACCATCTCTTGGGATGTTATTGCATCATTATCCTGTTAGGGTCCTGTATCCTGCGTGTCATTGTGTTATTTGCTTGTAATGGAACACAGTATCAGAGTGCTCCCTTGTTAGAGGACCGCGGCTGCTTTTATTACCTTGTTACAGTGCTTGCTTACCTTGTATTGGATCATTCCCCTGTTAGCTTATAATGTAACAGAGGATTGTATCATGCACTTGTTACATTGTAGGCTTGTGCTGTATAATAACATTACCCTATTGTAGTGCAGTGAGAGCCTGGAGAAGGGAGAGGGAATGGGGGAAGAGGGTCATTTTACCTACAAATTCAGAGCCTTATATCAGGGGAAAGTGGTTTTATTCCAGACCCTTTAATATTCCACCTCTGGGTCCTGAGAGTCAAGAGCCCAGTCTGCATTCCTTATCTATTCCTGTAATACTGTACCCTCATTCTGCATCCACTCTTGTAAAACATGTCACTGTTCTGACCTGCTTATAGCTAGATAAACTCGCAGAGGTTTGTGTGGTTGTGTGGTTGTGTGGCTGTGTGGCTGTGTGGCTGTGTGGTTGTGTGGCTGTGTGGCTGTGTGGCTGTGTGGTTTTCTCAGGGAATTACATATTATAGATATAGATAATAAATACAGCATTTTCTGCCAGGTGCAATGTTCTGCAGGCAGATACTAGATCTGTGTAATACTCTGCTGCTAGATGCTATTTGTGTGCAATCATATTCAGCCGGGTATATCCTGATATATTGCAACATTTTACACCAGGGGCACCAGGAACATTTGTAACATGTCATCTTTCTAATCTCGGACGCCTCACCCCGGGCACCTCACCCCGGGCACCTCACCCCGGGCACCTCACCCCGGACACCTCACCCCGGACACCTCACCCCGGACACCTCACCCCGGACACCTCACCCTGGACACCTCAGCCCGGGCACCTCATCCCGGACACCTCACCCGGATAATGGAGTCATACTGTGCTAGAGTGCTAGCTCTGTGGGTTAGACTTCGTGAGCATGCGCTGTGCCTCAGAGTTCCTACAAAGCACATAGTACACTAGCAGCACAGTCACAAACACATCATTCTGACTCCACCTCAATGTAGCACAGAACAGAAGCTCCACAATCAGGATGCACAGTGAGCAAAATAAAGAGGGGGCTCCCCTATCAGTGCCAGAGGGGGCTCCCCTATCAGTGCCAGAGGGGGCTCCCCTATCAGTGCCTGAGGGGGCTCCCCTATCACTGCCAGAGGGGGCTTTGCTATCAGTGCCAGAGGGGGAACTCCTATCACTGCCAGAGGGGGCTCCCCTATCACTGCCAGAGGGGGCTCCCCTATCACTGCCAGAGGGGACCCCCTTATCACTGCCAGAGGGGGCTCCCCTATCACTGCCAGAGGGGGCTCCCTTATCACTGCCAGAGGCGGCTCCCCTATCACTGCCAGAGGGCCCCCCTATCACTGCCAGAGGGAACCCCCTATCACTGCCAGAGGGGGTTCCCCTATCACTGCCAGAGGGGGCTCCCCTATCACTGCCAGAGGGGACCCCCTTATCACTGCCAGAGGGGACCCCCCTTGTCACTGCCAGAGCGGACCCCCCTTGTCACTGCCAGAGGGGACCCCCCTTGTCACTGCCAGAGGGGACCCCCCTTGTCACTGCCAGAGGGGACCCCCCTATCACTGTCAGAGGGGACCTCCCTTGTCACTGCCAGAAGGGAACCACCTTGTCACTGCCAGAGGGGGCTCCCTCATCACTGCCAGAGGGAGCTCCCCCTATCACTACCAGAGGGGACCCACCTATCACTGCCTGAGGGGGCTCCTCTATCACTGCCAGAGGGCCCCCCCTATCACTGCCAGAGGACCCCCCTATCACTACCAGAGGGGACCCACCTATCACTGCCTGAGGGGGCTCCTCTATCACCGCCAGAGGGCCCCCCCTATCACTGCCAGAGGGCCCCCCTATCACTACCAGAGGGGACCCCCCTATCACTGTCAGAGGGGGTTCCCCTATCACTGCCAGAGAGGGCTCCCCTATCACTGCCAGAGGGCCCCCCTATCACTACCAGAGGGGTCTCCCCTATCACTGCCAGAGGGGACCCCCCTATCACTGCCAGAGGGGACCCCCCTATCACTACCAGAGGGGACCCACCTATTACTGTCAGAGGACACACACACACCACAAACACTGATACATCACACACACACTGACACACTGACACATCCCACACTGACACATCCCACACACACACACACACACACACACACACACACACACACACACACACACACACACACACACTCTAACATGCAGACATTTACACATCACACACACACACACACACACAAACATGTAGACACTGAGACAACACACACACTGACACATCACACACACACGCAGACAATGACAACACACACACACACACTAACATGGAGACACCTGGAGACACTGACACATCACACGCACACAAACAAGCTAACATGCAGACACTGACACAACACACACACAGAGACACTGACACAACATACACACACACTAACAAGGAGACACTAACACAACTCACATACACTAACATGGATACACTGACACAACACACACATTGTGAGAGCAGAACCTGCTGTGCGGTCCTGCCAGTCTGATCCAGGACACATGACGGTTATTAGGCCTTTGTTATTCTCTCGCACACTCCCCCCATTAGGAGAGCTGGGGATCCCAAATTACACTGTCACAAGGAGCTCGCCTAATTCACGAGTAACCCTTTACCTCCCACAGGGTAGCAGTGATGAAGGAGTAAAACGGACTCATTGTGACATGCAAACACTAACAAGCACAAGCACACGCACACGCACACACACAACGCTATGGAGATACAAATACAACACACAGTGACATGAGATATTGACAACATAACACAATAATGACATGGAGACACTGACAACACACACTGACACAATGCCACACACACACAGAGACATGGAGACTGACAGATACATACTGAGACAAAGACATATAATACAGAAACACACACTATGAGAACAGTGTGAAACACCAACACATTAACACACACACACACACACACACGAAGACTGACACACAGTGACATACACATACACTGAGATGGAGACGGTGTAACAGACATACACACTGTAACACACATACACACTGTAACACACATACACTGACAGCAGAGACTTAAACACAAATGATGTATCATATACAGACACATGTGCATTATACAGGAGACCCCCTGTGCATCATCTACAGACACATGCGCATCATACAGGAGACCCCCTGTGCATCATATACAGACACATGTGCATTATACAGGAGACCCCCTGTGCATCATCTACAGACACATGCGCATCATACAGGAGACCCCCTGTGCATCATATACAGAAACATAGCCCCTGTGCATTGTATAGGAGGCCCCCTGTGCATCATATACACACACATACCCCATGTGCATCATAGACAGTACATATTCCATGTGCGTCATACAGGAGACACCTGTGCATCATATACATACATATAGCTGCTATGCATCATACAGGAGACACCTGTGCATCATATACATACATATAGCTGCTGTGCATCATACAGGAGAACCTCCGGGGCATCATATCCAGACACATAGCCCCTGTGCATCATACAGGTGACACCCCTGTGCATCATATACTGATACATACCCCTGTGCATCATATTGGAGACCCCTCTGTGCATCATATACAGACACATACCCCCTGTGCGTCATACAGGAGACAGCTTGTGCATCATATACAGACACATACCCCCTATGCATCATACAGAAGGCCCCTTGTACATCATATACAGACACAGACCCAAATTGCATCATACAGGGGACACCCCTGTGCATCATATACTGATACATACCACATGTGCATCATATAGGAGACCCCCCATATGCATCATATAAAGATACATACCCCCTGTGGGTCATACAGGAGCCCATGTGCATCATACATGAGATCCACTTTGCATCATACAGGAGACCCCCCTGTGCACCATATACAGACACAGACACCCTGTGTATCATACAGAAGACCCCTATGCATAAAATAACATTATATAAGTGATCACTGAGCATAGACCTTTGTGTATCAGACACACACTGCACTCTCAGACTTCTTCTGTGCATTATATGCAGACCCATTTGCACCCTGTATATACAGCCCAGTATACACTGTAAATACACAGCCCCAGTATACACTGTACACACACAGCCCCAGTATACACTGTACACACACACACACCCAGCATACACTGCACACACTGTACACACACAGCCCCAGTATACACTGCACACACTCAGCCCCAGTATACACTGCACATACACACACACACACACACACACAGTACATACACAGCCCCAGTATACACTGCTCATACACAGCCCCAGTATACACAGCACACACACAGTCCCAGTATACACTGCACACACACAGCCCCAGTATACACTGTACACACACAGCCCCAGTATACACTGTACACACACAGCCCCAGTATACACTGTACACACACAGCCCCAGTATACACTGTACACACACAGCCCCAGTATACACTGTACACACAAAGCCCCCAGTATACACTGTACGCACACAGCCCCAGTATACACTGTACAGCTCCAGTATACACTGTACACACACAGCCCCAGTATACACTGCACACACACAGCCCCAGTATACACTGCACACACACAGCCCCAGTATACACTGCACACACACAGACCCAGTATACACTGCACACACACAGCCCCAGTATACACTGCACACACACAGCCCCAGTATACACTGTACGCACACAGCCCCAGTATACACTGTACACACACAGCCCCAGTATACACTGTACAGCCCCAGTATACACTGTACACACACAGCCCCAGTATACACTGCACACACACAGCCCCAGTATACACAGCACACACACAGCCCCAGTATACACTGCACACACACAGCCCCAGTATACACTGCACACACACAGCCCCAGTATACACTGCACACACACAGCCCCAGTATACACTGCACACACACAGACCCAGTATACACTGCACACACACAGACCCCAGTATACACTGCACACACACAGACCCAGTATACACTGTACACACACAGACCCAGTATACACTGTACACACACAGCCCCCAGTATACACTGTACACACACAGCCCCAGTATACACTGTACACACACAGCCCCAGTATACACTGTACACACACAGCCCCAGTATACACTGTACATACGGTATGTGCCCTGCGGTGTCCAAGCCCTGAGCCGCTCATATCCTGCGCTCCCAGCTCATCCAGCGCTGCAGTCAGATCCACCCGAGCAGTGAGATCCACCCGTGCAGTCAGATCCACCCGTGCAGTCAGATCCACCCGTGCAGTCAGATCATCAGCCAGTTCAGTGAGATCCACCCGTGCAGTGACAGCCGCTGAACTGGTCCCTGTGCAGCTTCTATCCACCAACCTCCCCCCCAGGACTCCCAGCATTAGAAGAAGAGCAGAGAGCTAGAGCTGTGACAGGGGAGGGGGGGGGGGGGAGAGGAGGGAAAGGGGGTGGGAGAGGAGGGGGGAGAGGAGGGAAAGGGGGTGGGAGAGGAGGGGGGGGAGGAGGGAGAGGAGAGGGGGGGAGGAGGGAGAGGAGGGGGGAGAAGGGAGAGGAGGGGGGGGGAGGAGGGGGAGGAGGGGGAGGAGGGGGAGGAGGGGGAGGAGGGAGAGGAGGGGGGGGAGGAGGGAGAGGAGGGGGGGGGAGGAGGGAGAGGAGGGGGGAGGGGGGAGAGGAGGGGGGAGGGGGGAGAGGAGGGGGGAGGGGGGAGAGGAGGGAGGGAGAGGAGGGGGGGGAGGAGGGAGGGAGAGGAGGGGGGGGAGGAGGGAGGGAGAGGAGGGGGGGGGAGGAGCGAGAGGAGGAGGGGGGGGGGGGGAGGGAGAGGAGGAGGGAGAGGAGGGGGGAGAGGAGGGGGGGGGGAGGAAGGGGAGAGGAGGGGGGGGAGGAGGGAGAGGAGGGGGGGGAGGAGGGAGAGGAGGGGGGGGAGGAGGGAGGAGAGGAGGGAGGAGAGGAGGGGGGGGGGAGGAGGGAGAGGAGGGGGGGGAGGAGGGAGAGGAGGGGGGGGGAGGGAGGAGAGGAGGGGGGGGGGAGGGAGGAGAGGAGGGGGGAGGAGGGAGGAGAGGAGGAGGGAGAGGAGGGGGGGGAGGAGGGAGAGGAGGGGGGGGAGGAGGGAGAGGAGGGGGGGGAGGAGGGAGAGGAGGGGGGGAGGAGGGAGAGGAGGGGGGGGGAGGAGGGAGAGGAGGGGGGGGGGGAGGAGGGAGAGGAGGGGGGGAGGAGGAGGGAGAGGAGGGGGGGAGGAGGGAGAGGAGGGGGAGGAGGGGGGGAGGAGGGAGAGGAGGGGGGGAGGAGGGAGAGGAGGGGGGGGGAGGAGGGAGAGGAGGGGGGGGGAGGAGGGAGAGGAGGGGGGGGGGGAGGGAGGGGGGGAGAGGAGGGGGGGGGGGAGGAGGGAGAGGAGGGGGGGGAGGAGGGAGAGGAGGGGGGGGAGGAGGGAGAGGAGGGGGGAGGAGGAGAGGAGGGGGGGGAGGAGGGAGAGGAGGGGGGGGGAGGAGGGGGGGAGGGAGGGAGAGGAGGGGGGGAGGGGAGAGGAGGGGGGGGGGAGGAGGGAGAGGAGGGGGGGGGGAGGAGGGAGAGGAGGGGGGGGGGAGGAGGGAGAGGAGGGGGGGGGGAGGAGGGAGAGGAGGGGGGGGGGAGGAGGGAGAGGAGGGGGGGGGGGAGGAGGGAGAGGAGGGGGGGGGGGAGGAGGAGGGAGGGGGGGGGGGAGGAGGGAGAGGAGGGGGGGGAGGAGGGGGAGGAGGGGGGGGAGGAGGGGGAGGAGGGGGAGGAGGGGAGAGGAGGGGGGGGAGGAGGGAGGAGGAGGGGGGGGGAGGAGGGAGAGGAGGGGGGGAGGAGGGAGAGGAGGGGGGGGGGAGGAGGGAGAGGAGGGGGGGGGTGGAGGGAGAGGAGGGGGGGGAGGAGGGAGAGGAGGGGGGGGGGAGGAGGGAGAGGAGGGGGGAGAGGAGGAGAGGAGGGGGTGAGGAGGGGGGGAGGGGGAGAGGGAGGGGGGAGGGGGAGAGGAGGGGGGAGGGGGGAGGGGGGAGAGGAGGGGGAGGGGGAGAGGAGGGGGGAGGGGGGGAAAAGGGAGAGGAGGGGGGAGAGGAGGGGGGGAGGGAGGGGGGAGAGGAGGGGGGGAGGGAGGGGGGAGGGAGGGAGGAGGGAGAGGAGGGAGCGGAGGAGGGAGAGGAGGGGAGAGAGGGTGGAAGAGCAGGGAGAGGAGGGGGGGGAGAGGAGGGGGGGAGGGAGGGGGGGAGGGAGGGAGGAGGGAGAGGAGGGAGCGGAGGAGGGAGAGGAGGAGAGAGGGTGGAAGAGCAGGGAGAGGAGGGGGGGAGAGGGGGAGAGGGGGGAGGGAGGAGAGTAGGGAGGGAGGGGGGGAGGAGAGGGGGAGGGGGGAGATGGGGGGGAGGGAGGGGGGAGGGGGGAGATGGGGGGGAGGGAGGGGGGAGGGGGGGGAGGGAGGGGGAGGGGGGGGAGGAGGGGGAGGAGGGGGAGGAGGGGAGGGGGGGAGGGAGGGAGGGGGGGAGGGGAGGGAGGGAGGGGAGGGAGGGGGGGGAGAGAGGGTGGGAGAGCTGGGAGAGGAGGGGGGGAGAGGGGGGGGAGAGTGGGGAGGGAGGGGGGGGGAGAGGGGGAGAGGAGGGGGGGGAGAGGAGGGAGAGGGGGAGAGGAGGGATAGGAGGGGAGGGGGGGAGGAGGGAGGGGAGGGGGGGAGGAGGGAGAGGAGGGGGGGGAGAGAGGGGAGGGAGGGGGGGGGGAGAGGAGGGAGAGGAGGGGGGGAGAGGTGGGAGAGGGGGAGAGGAGGGATGGAGGGGGAGGGGGGGAGGAGGGAGGGGTGGGGGGGAGGAGGGAGAGGAGGGGGGGGGAGGGGGAGAGGAGGGAGGGGAGGGAGTGGAGGGGTGGGAGATGAGGGGGGGGAGAGGTGGGGGGTGGGGGGGGGAAGGGGGGGGGGGGGTGGGGGGGAGAGAGGGGGGGAGGGGGTGGAGGGGGGGAGGGTGGGGGGGGAGAGTAGGGAGGGAGGGGGGGGGAGGGGGAGAGGAGGGGGAGAGGAGGGGGGAGAGGAGGGGGGGAGAGGGGGAGAGGAGGGGAGGGAGATGAGGAGGGTGGGGAGGGGGGGAGAGGAGGGGAGGAGGGGGGGAGAGGAGGGTGGGAAGGGGGGAGAGGAGGGAGAGGAGGAGAGGAGGAGGAGGGGGAGGGGGGGAGGGGGGGGGAGGGGGGAGGGGGGAGGTGGAGGGGAGGGGGGGGGAGGGGGGGAGGGAGGGGGGGAGGGGGGGAGGGGGGAGGGGGGAGGGGGAGGAGGGGGGGAGGGGGGGAGGAGGGGGGAGGGAGGGTGGGGAGGGGGTAGAGGAGGGGGGGAGGAGGGAGTGGAGGGGGGGAGGGGGTGGGAGGAGGAGGAGGGAGGAGAGGGGGGGGGAGGAGGAGAGGAGGAGGGGAGGGGAGGAGGGAGAGGAGGGGGGGAGGAGGGAGAGGGAGGGGGGAGGAGGGAGAGGAGGGGGGGGAGGAGGGGGGGGAGGGGGGAGGGGAGGGGGGAGGGGGGGAGGAGGGGGGGAGGAGGGGGGAGGGGGAGGAGGGGGGGAGGAGGGGAGAGGAGGGGGGAGGGGGGAGGGAGAGGAGGGGGGGAGGGGGGGAGGGGGGGAGGGGGGGAGAGGAGGGAGAGGAGAGGGGGGGAGGGGGGGAGGGTGGGTAAGAGGGGGGGAAGGGGGGGAGGAGGGGGGAGTGGGGGAGGGGGGGGAGGAGAGGGGGGGAGGTGGGGGGGGAGAGAGGGGGAGGGGGGAGAGGAGGTGGGAGGAGGGAGGGGGGGAGAGAGGGTGGGAGAGCAGGGAGAGGAGGGTGGGGAGAGAGGGAGGGAGGGGGGGGAGAGGTGGGTGGGAGGGGGGGTGGAGTAGGGAGGGAGAGGGGGGGAGGGGGTGGGGAGGGAGGGAGAGGTGGGAGGGGGGGGAGGGAGGGAGGGAGGGTGGGTGGGGGAGGAGGAGGGTGGGGGGGGAGGAGGGAGGGAGGGGGGAGGGGGGGAGGAGGGGGAGGGGGGGGTGGAGGGGGAGGGGAGGGTGGGGAGGAGGGTGGTGGGAGGGGAGGGGGGGAGGAGGGGGGAGGGGGAGGGAGGGTGGGGAGGGGGGGAGGGGGGAGGGGTTGGGGGGTGGAGGGGGAGGGTGGGGGGAGGGGGAGGGGAGGTGGGGAGGGGAGGTGGGAGGGGGGGGGTGAGGGGGGGGAGGGGGGTGGGGGGAGGGAGGGGGGGGGGAGGGTGGGTGGAGGGGGTGTGGAGGGGGGGGGTGGTGGGTGGAGGGGGGGAGGAGGGTGGGGGGGGAGGGAGGGTGGGGAGGAGGGGGGAGGGGAGGGGGGGGGGGGAGGGGGGTGGGGAGGGTGGGTGGGGAGGAGGGTGGGGTGGGGGGTGTGGGGGGAGGTGGGGGGTGGGTGGGGGTGGAGGGGTGGGGTGGGGGAGAGGTGGGGGGGTGGAGGGTGGTGGGGGGGAGGGAGGGGGAGGAGGGGGGGAGGTGGTGGAGGGGGGGGGGAGGAGGGGGGGTGGGTGGGGAGGGGGGGGAGGGGGGGTGGGGGGGGGTGGAGGGTGGGGGTGGAGGGTGGTGGGGGGTGAGGGGGGTGAGGTGGGGGGTGAGGAGGGTGGGAGGTGGGGGGGGAGGGGAGAGGTGGGGGGGAGAGGAGGGGGGGGGGGAGGAGGGGGGGGAGAGGAGGAGGGGGGTGAGGGGGGGAGAGGAGGGGGTGAGGAGGGGGAGGGAGGAGGGAGGGGGAGAGGAGGGGGGAGAGGAGGGAGGGGGAGAGGGAGGAAGGGGGGAGAGGGAGTTAGGGGGGATAGGAAGGAAGGGGGGGAGGGGAGAAGGGGAAGGGGGGGGAGAGAGGGAGGGGGGGGAGAAGAGGGAGGGGGGAGGGAGAAGAGGGAGGGGGAGGGAGAGAGGGAGGGGAAGGGGGAAGAGGGAGGGGGAGGGAGAAGAGGGAGGGGGGAGGGAGAAGAGGGAGGGGGGAGGGAGAAGAGGGAAGGGGAGGGAGAAGAGGGAGGGGAAGGGAGAAGAGGAAGGTGGAGGAAGAAGAGGAAGGGGGATAGGAAGTGTGAAGAGGAAGGGAGAAGAGGAAGGGGGAGGGAGAAGAGGAAGGGGGAGGGAGAAGAGGAAGGGGGAGGGAGAAGAGGAAAGGGGGTGGGAGAAAAGGAAGGGGGGGAGAAGAGGAAGGGGGGGAGGGAGAAGAGGAAGGGGGGGAGGGAGAAGAGGAAGGGGGGGAGGGGAGGGTTGGGGGAGAGTAAGGGGGGAGGAGGAAGAGGAAGGGGGAGGAGAAGTGTAAGGGGGGAGGGAGAAGTGTAAGGGGGGGAGGGAGAGTGGAAGGGGGGAGGGTGAAGTGTAAGGGGGGGGAGGGGAGTGGGAGGGAGAAGTGGAGTGGGGAGAGAGAGTAGGGGGATGGAGAGGGAGAAGAAGGGGGAGGGAGAGGGAGAAGAGGAAGGGGGAGGGAGAAGAAGGGGGGGAGAGGGAGAAGAGGAAAGGTGAGGCACAGCCAAGAAAAGTAAATGGGGCATAGGGATTGTGAGGGTGTCCCTGAAACATTCAAGGGGTCCCTAGGTTAATGGGGATACCCAGTAAATGTCCAGGTCACCCAGAACCAGTAAAGGGGTTCTGGGGCTACTCCAATCATCTAAAAGGTTGTGAGGGGACTTTTAAAAGTCCAGCCCTAAGTATATTGTATAGAATGTGGGGAATATGGCTAGTAAGAAATAAAGTGCTGCTTCTTATTCTACAGTATTTCCCATAACCCACAGACTTGGGATATTCTTACAGTGTATATTGTATTAAACTGCGTGTTTTAAAACATATGCTTGTGCACAGAGATGCAATAGTCCAGGGGGGCGCAAACTTTTTCCCTGCGCCCCCCTGCCGGCTGTCCCCTCACTCCCCCCCCAACCAGCCATAGCAACGTGACGTCACATGACCTCGCAGCGTCATTTTGACGCCGCGTTGCCATGGCGACGCCGGGAGGAAGCCGCCGGAGCCACGGGTAAGTATGGTTTACAGAGGCCCTGCAGCTCCCCCGGCACTTAATTTAAGTGCCTTCGGGAAGCGCGCGGGGCCTCTGTAAACCCCGCGCCCCCCGTCGGCAGTCTCGCGCCCCCCCTGGGGGTCGCGCCCCACAGATTGCGCACCGCTGCAATAGTCAAATAAACAGTTATGTGCTGCACACCATAAGATGTATAAACAAAACGTATTACTGGTGCTGCTGGTTCAAGGATACCTGTCAAAAGATCCACTTGGACAATGAAAAGGAAGGATCCACCGCTCCACGGATTTTGCAAAAATATCAAATTTTATTGCGCCATACACTATGTATGGCGCAATAAAATGTGATATTTTTGCAAAATCCGTGGAGCGCTGGATCCTTCCTTTTCATTGTGCACAGAGATGAGCTGGGGCTTTCAGAGCCAGTGTTCTGAGTGAGCCAGTGGGCTACCAACTTGGGTGCCACTGTGTCTACTCATATGGTGGAGATGAAAGCCACAGAGGATGTGTCTAAGGTGTCAAGACCATTTGGACAGGAGGGAAGGACACGTATCGACGTCCTGAGATCTATGGACACTATTTGCATGTCCATTTGCCCCACCAGACTCGAGGTAGCCTGTCACCACGGGTGGCATTGAGGGAACCAGGGTCAGAAGTGCCAAATTACCCACGCCCCTTGGTTCATTCAGATTTCCAGGTAACCCTGTTGTGTCTACCAGCTTGTCTCTGAAATTTCTCACGCTTTGGATTGGGCTATAGTGTTTTTTGAATGAAAGTCAGAGGTATTATAACCCCCTTGCGCCCATTATTATAGAGAGTTCGCCAAGGTTCTCGAAGATCTCTCAAAGTTCTCTAAGATTCTAAGCACCAAATGAACTCCAGCCCTTTGGAGAGAGAGGGGGGCTGTGGCGTTTGGAACTGCAGGTTGATTTCAGTTCCAAGACTTTTTAGGGTAAGCGTTGGATTGATAAGCCCCTACACCTTGGAAAGTATAGTTTTTCTACCCCAATTTCCAAGTAAGTGTGTCTTTTTGCTGTAGTTTGTGTAACATTGTCTGTTTGCCTTTTCCTTTGAATAAATGTCGAATTTATTTCATTAACTCGTTTTGCTCAATGCATGATCCTGGTAAAAAGGTGTAAATGACCTGGTCTCCCGTGACAGGGAGAGAGGGAGAAGAGGAAGGGGGAGAGAGGGAGAAGAGGAAGGGGGAGAGAGGGAGAAGAGGAAGGGGGAGAGAGGGAGAGGAGTAAGTGGGAGAGAGGGAGAAGAGGAAGGGGGAGGGGGGAGAGAGTGAGAAGAGGAGGGGGGAGGGAGAAAAGGAAGTGGGGGAGAGGAGGAAGAAAAAGGCGGGAGAGAAGGAAGAGGGGGAGGGGAGAAGAGGACAGGGGGAGAGAGGGAGAGAAGTAAGTGGGAGAGAGGGAGAAGAGGAAGGGTAAGGGAAGAAGAGAGAGGAGAGGAAGGGGGAAGAAGAGGAAGGGGGAAGAAGAGGGAGGGGAAAAGAGGGGGGAGAAGAGGGATGGGGAGAAGAGGGTGGTGGGGTGAGAAGGAGAGGGAGAAGAGGAAGAGGGGAGAGAGGGATTAGAGGAATGGAGGATAGAGGGATAAGAGGAAGGAGAGGAGAGGGATAAGAGGAAGGGGGGAATGGGAGAAGAGGTGGGGGGGAATGGGAGAAGAGGTGGGGGGAAAGAGAAGGAGAAGAGGAAGGGGGAGAGAGAGAGGAAGGGGGGAGGGAGAGAGGAAGGGGGGGGGGGAGAGAGGAAGGGGGGGAGGGAGAGAGGAAGGGGGGAGAGAGAGAGGAAGGTGGGAGGGAGAGAGGAGGGGGAGGGAGTGAGGAGGGGGGGAGGGAGAGAGGAGGGGGGAGGGAGAAAGGAGGGGGGGAGGGAGAGAGGAGGGGGGAGGGAGAGAGGAAGGGGGAGGGGAGAGAGGAAGGGGGGAGGGGAGAGAGGAAGGGGGAGGGGAGAGAGGAAGGGGGGAGGAGGGAAGGGGAGAAAGGAAGGGGGAGGGGAGAAGAGGAAGGGGAGGGAGAAGAGGAGGGAAAAGAGGAAGGAGAGATGGAGAAGAGAGAGAGAGAGGAAGGGGGGAGGGAGGCGGGAAGAAAGGAAGGGGGGGGGGGGAGGAAGGGGTAAGAGAGGGAGATGAGGATGGGAGGAGAGAGCTAAAAAAGGAAGGGGTGGGGGAAGAGAAGGAGGAGAGGAAGGGTGGAAGAGAGGGAGGAGGGGAACGGGGGAAGAGAGGGAGAACATGAAGGGGGGAGAGAGGGAGACAGGAATGGGGAGGGGTGAGGTGGGGAGAGGAGGGAGGAGAGAGGGAGATCAGGGAATGGGAGGGGGTGAAGGGAGGGTAGGAGGAAGGGGGAAGGATGAGAGGAAGAGGGGGGAATAGGGCAGGAAGAGAAGGGGGGAGGGTAGAAGGGGGCGGAGAGGAAGGGGAGAGAAGACAGAGAAGAGGAAGGGGGAGGAGAGGGAGAAAAGGGGGGAAGAGGAAGAAGAGAAAAGAGGGGACAAGGAAAGGGGGGTGAAGAGGGAGAAGATGAAGGGGGAGAAAGGGGGAAGGGGGAGGGGAGGGACAAGAGGAAGTGGGGAACGAGGGAGAAGAGGAAGGGGAGAAGGGTGGGATGAGGGAGACAAGGAAAGGAGAAGAAGAGGGAAAAGATGAAGGGGGAGAAGATGAAAGGGGGGGAAGAAGAGAGGTAGAAGAGGAAAGGGGACAGGGAGAAGAGAAATAGGGACAAAAGAAAGGGGGAAAGAAGGAGAAAAGGAAGGTGGAAGAGGGAGACAAGAAAATGGGGGGAAGCGGGAGAAGATGAAGGGGGTAGAAGACTAAGGGCTTTGGAGAAGAGAAAGAGGGAGGAAGGGGGAAGAGGTAGGAGGAGGGGAGAAGAGGGAAAAAGGAGGAAGAGGGAGGGGAGGAGGGAGGAAGAAGGAAAAAAGGAGGAAGAGGGAGGAGAGGAAGTGGTTGAAGAGGAAGGAAAGGAAGTGGTGGAAGAGGGAGGAGAGGAAGTGGTTGTAGAGGAAGGAAAGGAAGTGGTGGAAGAGGGAGGAGAGGAAGTGGTGGAAGGGGGAGGAGAGGAAGGCGGGGAAGGGGGAGAGGAAGTGGTGGAAGAGGGGGAAGGGGGAGGAGAGGAAGGGGGGAAGGGGGAGGAGAGCAAGGGGGGGGAGGGCGGGGGGCAGCTGTCAGTTACATATGGTGATGACATCTGCTCCCATCCTTCCTTTCCTCTCTGTGTCATTTGTACCTCTCTGGTAGTAAGAGTTTACGTGTGTGTGTGCACATGTCATGGAACAGAAATACCCCTGTCTGCCTTTTCTGTTTCAGCCCCCCTTCCCTTGGCAGTCCCCCCTGCTAGCTTGCACTAGGATGTCACTTTCCTTGCAGTTCTCTCTCAGTGCAGACGGAATGGATACATTATGTATCTCTTTTTCCTTCCAGTCTGTCATACCCCTGGTTGCTCTGGCAACTTCTCCAGTCCTCCTAGTTTTGGGCTTTCCCATTTCCCCCCCCTGTCTTTTGCTGACAGTTAGTGCAGTCTCACTGAACCTTTAGTGTGATCCTTGCCCCTCACTTCCTTTTCCACCATTACCTCTGGATGAGTGAGCACTGCTGTATACTCCTGTATGGTAGGATTATCTTCTCACCTGCTCTTAGCTACCAAGGCACCCACAGAGAGACACTATTCATACATAACATCTCTTCACAAGTGACTGTATTTTATGCTACTTTCCCCAAATAAAGTAAGAAAAGAAACAGAACTTGTTGTGCTTGA